>NW_024070195.1:48487961-48780868 GCF_014754425.2 Oryx dammah
AAAAAAAAAAAAAGAATACTGGAGGGGGTTGCCACTTTCTTTTCCAGTATGGATGTGAAAGTTGGACTATAAGAAAGCTGAGTACCGAAGAATTGATTTTTATGAACTATGGTATTTGTGAAGGCTGTTGAGAATCCCTTGGACTGCAAGGAGATCCAATCAGTCCATCCTAAAGGAAATCAGTCTGAAATATTCATTGAAAGGACTGATGCTGAAGCAGAAACTCCAATACTTTGGCCTTCTAATGCAAAGAACTGACTTATTTGAAAAGACCCTGATGCTGGGAAAGATTGAAGGGAGGAAGAAAGGGGCCAAGAGAGGATGAGATGATTGGATGGTATCATTGACCTAATGGACATGAGTTTGAGTAAGCTCTGGGAGTTGGTGATGGACAAGGTAGCCTGGTGTGCTGCAGTCCATGGAATGACAAAGATTTGGACATGACTGTACTGAACTGAACTGATACATATACACAATGCAGTGGAATATTATTTAACCTTTAAAAGCAATGGGATTCTAATTCATGCTGTAAAATGGAGGACCTTGAGAACATTAACTGGAATAAGACACAAAGGGACAAATATTGTGATTGCACTTATGTGAAGTAGCTGGAATAGTCAACATCATAGAGAAAGTAGGTAGAGTAGTCGTTACCAGGGACTGGGCAGGGAGAACTGTGGAGTTATTGTTTAAGTGGTACAGAATTTCATTTTAGGAAGATGAAAAAATTCTGACAATCTATAGTGGTGAAGTTCATACAACAATATGAATGTAACTAATGCCATGTAACTGCACTCAAAAATGAGGAATGGGAAAGTTTATGTTATGTATATTTTATCACAATAAAAATATTAAAAACCTGATATATCAAATAGGATTCCTAAGGGGCAATCAAATTTTCATGTCTAAACTGAGTAAATTTTGTAAGAATTACTATAAGATGCCCTGGGCAAACAAACTGCATTTCTTTGGGGGAAGAACTTTCTGGGAGGCTGGGTTATAGACTGAAACCCATTTATGAAACATTTCTGGCTGAAGGCATTCTATGCTAAGGGGGGAGCAGGAGATTCCTATTGAGAGGAAGGCTCTCCTAATAGATGGCTCTGCCAGTAGCAGAGTCCCATTCTGGCCTGGAGCATCCCTGAGTTTCTGGTTCCTCAGCCTGCAAATGACTGCATTCCCCTTGCTGCTCCCCAGCCTTGTTTTCCCTATTTGTCATGTGATAATGACAATATCTGCTTGCCTCTGACTTTATAGTGTCATTTGTGAATGGGCTAAAAATTAGTCAGCTTCTAAATTACCTTTAGTCCCTCTGATTTTGTGTGATTTCTGTCAGCTGGTCAGCCCATGTGAGTTCAGCATCTGTATGGAAGTTCTGTGGCATTTCAGTTCACTGCATGTCAAAACAATAGTGACATGACCTAGAAAAACATTTCTCAGGGGCTAGGGCTAAAGGCGGTTTCATTTGGACTACCCCTCATCTCTAAAATATCTTAAAGAAGAAGCATCTAAAAGTATTTCCTAGTGGAAGGAAATATAGTAAAGATACCACAGCTAACACAGTCTTAAAACTGTTCACAATTTTCTTCTTCTTTATACCGTGTCATTACTGTAAGAGAAACAAACCCATTCTGGGGGCATTTTGCTAGTTTTTCGTAAAGGCTAAACATATGATTGTAATTGTGGTTAATATCAGTTTAGGAGAGTAATAAAATTTCCTAATACTATCTCTTTAAAAAAACTTTTATTGGAGTATAGCTGATTTATAATGTGTCAATTTCAGGTGTACATCAAAGTGAAACAGTTATACATCAATTCTGTTTGGTTCAGTCCTTTGATTGTGTCTAACTTTGTGACCCCATGGAATGCAGCATTCCAGGCTTCCCTGTCCATCACCAACACGTGGACTTTACTCAAACTCATGTCCATTTAGTCAGTGATGCCATCCAAGCATCATATCTTCTGTCATCCCCTTCTCCTCCCACCTTCAATCTTTTCCAGCATCAGACTTTTTAAAATTAGTCATCAGATGGTCAAAGTCTTGAAGTTTCAGCTTCAGCATCAGTGTTACAATGAGTATTCCAGACTGATTTACTTAAGGGTGGACTGGTTGGATCTCCTTGCAGTCCAAGGGACTCTCAAGAGTCTTCTCCAACACCAGAGTTCAAAGTATCAATTCTTTGGTGCTCAGCTTTCCTTATAGTCCACCTCTCACATCCATACATGACTACTGGAAAAATCATAGCGTTGACTAGACAGAATTAGACAGAATTTTGTTGGCAACATAATGGCTCTGCTTTTAAAGATGCTGTCTAGGTTGGTCATAGCTTTTCTTCCAAGGAGCAAGTGTCTTTTAATTTCATGGCTGCAATAACCATCTGCGGTGATTTTGGAGCCCAAAAGTCTGTCACTGTTTCCATTTTTTCCCCATCTATTTGCCATGAAGTGATGGGACTGGATGCCATGATCTTTGTTTTCTGAATGTTGAGTTTTAAGCTAACCTTTTCACTCTCCTCTTTCACTTTCATCAAGAGGCTCTTTAGTTCTTCTTCACTTTTGGCCATAAGGGTGATGTCAACTGCATATCTGAGGTTATTGATGTTTCTCCTGGTAACCTTGATTTCAGCTTGTGTTTCATCCAGCCCAGCATTTCTCATAATGTACTTTGCATAAAAGTTAAATAAGCAGGGTGACAATTTACAGCCTTGACGTACTCCTTTCCCAATTTGGAACCAATCTGTTGTTCCATGTCCAGTTCTAACTGTTGCTTCTTGACCTGCATACAGACTACTCAGCAGGCAGGTCAGGTGACCTGGTAGTTCCATCTATTGAATAATTTTTCACAGTTTGCTGTGATCCACACAGTCAAAAGCTTTGGCATAGTCAATAAAACAGAAGTAGATTTTTTTTGGAACTCTCTTGCTTTTATGATGATCCAACGGATGCTGACAATTTGATCTCTGGTTCCTCTGTCTTTTCTAAATCCAGTTTGAATTTTGGGATGTTCATGATTCATGTATTGTTGAAGCCTGGCTTGGAGAATTTTGAGGATTACTTTGCTAATGTGTGAGATGAGTGCGATTGCATGGTAGTTTGAGCAGTCTTTGGCATTTCCTTTCATTGGGATTGGAATGAAAGCTGACCTTTTCCAGTCCTGTGGCCACTGCTGAGTTTTCCAAATTTGCTGGCATACTATGTGCAGCACTTCCACAGCATCATCATTTAGGATTTGAGAAGGCTCAATTGGAATTCCATCCCTTCCACTAGCTCTGTTCATAGTGATGGTTCCTAAGGCCCACTTGAGTTTGCATTCCAGGATGTCTGGTTCTTAGGTGAGTGATCACACCATCGTGGTTATCTGGGTCATGAAGGTCTTTTTTGTACTGTGTACTTGCCACCTCATCTTAATATGTTCTGCTTCTCTTAGGTCCATACCATTTCTGTCCTTTATTGAGCCCATCTTTGCATAAAATGTTCCCTTGGTATCTCTAATTTTCTTGAAGAGATCTCTAGTCTTTCTCATTCTATTCTTTTCCTCTATTTCTTTGCAGTGATCACTGAGGAAGACTTTCTTATCTCTCCTTGCTATTCTTTGAAACTCTGCATTCAAATGGGTATATCTTTCCTTTTCTCATTTGCCTTTCGCTTCTTTTCACAGCTATTTGTAAGGCCTCCTCAAATAACCATTTGCCTTTTTGCGTTTCTTTTTCTTGGAGATGGTCTTGATCACTGCCTCCTGTACAATATCATGAACCTCCATCCATAGTTCTTCAGGCACTGTATCTATCAGATCTAATTCCTTGATATACTTGTCACTTCCACTGTATAATTGTAAGGGACTTGTTTAGGTCATAAATCACTGAATGGTGTAGTGATTTTCCCTACTTTTAGAAATTTAAGTGTGAATTTTGCAATAAAGAATTCATGATCTATGCCACAGTCAGCTGCTGGTCTTGTTTTTGCTGACTGTATAGAGCTTCTCCATCTTTGGCTGCAAAGAATATAATCAATCTGATGTCAGTATTGACCATCTGGTGATGTCCATGTGTAGAGTCCTCTCTTGAGTTGTTGAAAAAGGGTGCTTTCTAGGACCAGTATATTCTCTTGGCAAAACTCTGTTAGCCTTTGACCTCCTTTGTTTTGTCCTCCAAAGCCAAATTTGCCTGTTACTCCAGGTATCTTGTCTTCCCTGGTGGCTCCAATGGTAAAGCCTCTGCCTATAATGCAGGAGACCCAGATCCAATCCCTGGATCAGGAAGATCCCCTGGAGAAGGAAATGGTAACCCATTCCAGTATTCTTGTCTGGAAAATCCCATGCATGGAGGAGCGTGGTAGTCTACAGTCCATGGGATTGCAGAGTGTCAGACAGGACCAAGGAACTTTACTTTCACTTTCTTTCTTTCTAGGTATCTCTTGACCTCCTACTTTTGCATTCCAGTCTCCTATAATGAAAAGGACATCTTTTTTTGGTGTTAGTTCTAGAAGGTCTTGTAGGTCTTCATAGCACTATTCAACTTCAGCTTCTTCAGTGTTACTGGTCAGGGCATAGACTTTGATTACTGTGATATTGATTGGTTTGCCTTGGAAACCAACAGAAATCATTCTGTCATTTTTGAGATCGCATCCAAGTACTGCATTTCCGACTCTTTTGTTGACTATGATGGCTACTCCATTTCTTCTAAAGGATTCTTGCCCGCAATAGTAGATATAATGGAATTAATTTCACTCATTCCAGTCTGTTTTTTCACTGATTCCTAAAATGTTAATGTTCACTGTTGCCATCTCCTGTTTGACCACTTCCAATTTGCCTTGATTTATGGATCTAACATTCCAGGTTCCTATGCAATGTTGCCCTTTATAGCCTCGGACTTACTTCCATTACCAGTCACATCCACAGCTGTGTGTTTTTGCTTGACTCCATCTCCTCATTCTTTCTGGTGTTATTTCTCCACTGAGCTTCAGTAGCATATTGGGCACCTACCAGCTGGGGGAGTTCATCTTTCCATGTCCTATTTTTTGCCTTTTCATACTGTTCACAGTGTTCTCAAAGTAAGAATACTGAAGCGGTTTGACATTCCCCTTTCCAATGAACAATTTTTTGTCCAGAGATGAACATGTACCCACTCCTTTTCTTTAAAGATTCTTTTCCCATATAGGCGGTTACAGAATACTGAGTAGAGTTTCCTCTGCTATGCAGTAGGTCTATCTTAGTTATCTGTTTTATATATTTGTTTCTCAGCAGTTGTTAAGTTGTGTTCGACTCTTCATCATCCCATGGACTGCAGCAAACAGACTTTCCTGTCCTTCACTATCTTCTGGAGTTTGCTCAAACTCATGTCCATTGAGTCAGTGATGCCATCCATTCAGTTCACCCTCTGTCACCTCCTTCTCCTTCTGCCCTCAATCATTCCCAGCATCTGGGTCTTTTCCAGTGAGTTGGCTCTTCACATCTGGTGGCCAAAGTTTTGGAGCTTCAGCTTCAACATCAGTCCTTCCAATTAATATTCAGGGTTGATTTCCTTTAGGATTAACTGCTTTGATATCCTTGCTGTCAAAGGGAATTTCAAGAGTCTTTGCTAGCACTATAATTTGAAAGCATCAATTCTTCAGTGCTCAGCATTCTTTATGGTCCAACTCTCACATCTGTACATGACCACTGGAAAAGCCATAGCTTTGACTATATGAACCTTTGTTGACAAAATGATGTCTCTGCTTTGTAATACACTGTCTAGGTTTTTCATAGCTTTTCTTCCAAGGAGCAAGCATCGTTTAATTTCATGGCTGCAGTGACTGATCTCAGTGATTTTGGAGACCGAGAAAATAAAATCTGCACTGTTTTCACTTTCCCCCCATTTACTTGCCATGAAGTGATGGGACTAGAAGCCATGATTTTAGTTTTTTGAATGTTGAAATTTTATAGTAGTGTACATATGTTAATCCCAATCTCCCAGTTTATATCCCTCCCCCTGCTTATCTTCTAGTAGCCACAAGTTTGCTTTCTACATCCATGGCTCTACTTCTGTTTTGTTAGTAAGTCCATTTGTACCCTTTTTAAAGATTCTACATATAAGCAAGATCATATGATATTTGTCTTTCTGTGTCTGACTTAACTCACTATGACAATCTCCAGGCCTATCCATCCATTCATGCTGCTGCAAATGACATTATGACATTATTTTCCTTTTTGATGACTGAGTAATATTTCTCCTTCTTTATCCATTCTTCTGTAGGTGGACATTTAGATTTCTTCCATGTCTTATCTACAGTAAATAGTGCTGCAGTGAATATTGGGGTGCATATATCTTTTGAATTACAATTTTCATCTCTTATAGATGTTGACCCAGAATTGGGATTGCAGTGTCCTATGGTAGCTTTATTTTTACCTTTTTAAGGAACCTCCATACTGTTATCCATAGTGGCCGAACCAATTTACATTCCCATCAGTGGTGTAAGAGGGTTTCCTTTTCTCCACACCCTCTCCAGCATTTATTATTTTTAGATTCTTTGATGGTGGCCGCCTAATATTGTGTTAAGTTCAGAAAGCTAGACTTTTGAATTAAACTGAAAAAAAAAACCAACAAATTAACAAGAGAAAAATTTTGTTATGTATGTAATAAGAGTTTTACAGAAATGAAATGAAAACTCCAAAGAATGTGCTTAGGCCAGGCATGTATATACCGTTTTAATACAAGTGATATATTGTGAAGAAGTGATAAGGGAAAATAAAGGGATTTGGGATTCTAGGGGCAGTAAATTCTGGGGAGGTAAATGTACAGGAAACATGGCAGATGAGGGTTATTTTAGTCTCGTTTATTTACACAAACTCAAGTTGGTGCTGTCTTCCTGTGAGGGTGGCAGAGGACACCTTCACAAATGGTCATTTGTACCCTGTTTTTAGGCAGAAAGGGGGAAGATAGAAGTTCTTCCTGTGTCTGCTATTTCTTAATTACCTTCAGTACAAAATAGTCACTATATCAAAGTGACATATTTTAGGGGCATATTCTGATATCTCTCAGAAAAAAGAGGATATTTTCTTCTTTTCTGTTTACTTTTTAAAAATTTTAAAAAATATTTCTAGTAGAGACCAGTTTTGGATTATCCATAATTTTAAGGGATATCCTAGATAGCTATTTGTCCTTTGGATATTGGTCTCCTGTGGCGTAACCTAGATCCTTTGTGGTCATTATTCACCCCAATGTTAGAGAATGAGCAGTTAGACCTTGTAATCCCTTGGGGGCAACCAGCTCTGCTCCCTCCCCTCACTGTGTGGCTTCATGTCAGGGGCAGGCGATGAACAGGATGCTCCAGAAAGAGTTTGGAACTGTCACTTCTGTTGGTCTTCTGGAAAGTCATGGCTTTAGTTCTTTCCTAAACCAGGGTTTGTGGAGAGATAGCCTGTTGTATCCCACAAAGAATGAGAATCAGAAAGGCATGCTCAGTGGAATCAGGGATTGGCAGAGGTAGACCTATGACCTGAAACTCCCTTGCTGGGAGGACAGCCTTAGAAGAGGTGATCTTGATTCAGGAGGTAGTTAACAGGGATGGTGAAGTATTCAGCAAATGAGCTGAACAGTGTGGGAACAGGTTAGAAGGAAAAAGCAGTGGTAATGAGGAAAGCAGCAACCAGAAAGCGAAATTCAGGAGTTTGTGCTCAGGTCACAAGAGAGTTGCAGATTAGAATAGACAGCTTGTAGGAGAAAAGGGAAGCAAGCCCTGGGATGTACAGGGGAGGAAGCATAGGCTTTGTATTGCACAAAAATGAACATCACATATATATGAAGGTGCTTATAAACTGTAGTAATAGAAAAGAAGGCATAGGTGAAGAAGAAATGTATTTGATGAAGACAGGGGACTGAATCAATTACTTTCTCAGATCCAATTTAGAGTATATCTTTCCCTTACAAGGACAGAAACGGTATGGACCTAACAGAGGCAGAAGATATTAAGAAGAGTGGTAAAAATACACAGAAGAACTGTAAAAAAAGATCTTAACGACCCAGATATCCACGATAGTGTGATCACTTACCTAGAGCCAGACATCCTGGAATGTGAAGTCAAGTGGGCCTTAGAAAGCATCACTATGAACAAAGCTAGTGGAGGTGATGGAATTCTAGTTGAGTTATTTCAAATCCTGAAAAATGATGCTGTGAAAGTGCTGCACTCAATATGTCAGCAAATTTGGAAAACTCAGCAGTGGCCACAGGACTGGAAAAGGTCAGTTTTCATTCCAATCACAAAGAAAAGCAATGCCAAAGAATTCTCAAACTACCACACAATTGCACTCATCTCACATGCCAGTAAAATAATCCTCAAAATTCTCCAAGCCAGGCTTCAGCAATACCTGAATTGTGAACTTCCAGATGTTCAAGCTGGTTTTAGAAAAGGCAGAAGAACCAGAAACCAAATTGCCAAAATCTGCTGGATTATCAAAAAAGCAAGAGAGTTCCAGAAAAACATCTATTTCTACTTTATTGACTATGCCAAAGCCTTTGACTGTGTGGATCACAATAAATTGTGGAAAATTCTGAGAGAGATGGGAATACCAGACCACCTGACCTGCCTCTTGAGAAACCTATATGCAGGTCAGGAAGCAACAGTTAGAACTGGACGTGGAACAACAGATTGGTTCCAAATAGGAAAAGGAGTACGTCAAGGCTGCATTTTGTCACCCTGCTTATTTAACTTACATGCAGAGTACATCATGAGAAATGCTGTGCTGGAAGAAGCACAAGCTGGAATCAAGATTGCCGGGAGAAATATCAGTAACCTCAGATATGCAAATGACACCACTCTTATGGCAGAAAGCGAAGAAAGACTAAAGAACCTCTTGATGAAAGTGAAAGTGGAGAGTGAAAAAGTTGGCTTAAAGCTCGATATTCAGAAAACTAAAGTGATGGCATCTGGCCCCATCATTTCGTTGGTAGTAGATGGGGAAACAGAGGAAACTGTGTCAGATTTTATTTTCTTGGGCTCCAAAATCACTGCAGATGATGATTGCAGCCATGAAATTAAAAGAAACTTACTGCCCAGAAGGAAAGTTATGACTAACCTAGATAGCATATTCAAAAGCAGAGACATCACTTTGCCAACAAACGTCCATCTAGTCAAGGCTATGGTTTTTCCAGTGGTCATGTATGGATGTGAGAGTTGGATTGTGAAGAAAGCTGAGAGCCAACGAATTGATGCTTTTGAACTGTGGTGTTGGAGAAGACTCTTGAGAGTCCCTTGGACTGCAAGGAGATCCAACCAGTCCATTCTAAAGGAGATCAGTCCTGGGTGTTCATTGGAAGGACGGATGCTGAAGCTGAAACTCCAATACTTTGGCCACCTCATGTGAAGAGTTGACTCATTGAAAAAGACTCTGATGCTGGGAGGGTTGGGGGCAGGAGAAGAAGGGGATGACAGAGGATGAGATGGCTGGATGGCATCACCGACTCAATGGACATGAGTTTGGGTAAACTCTGGGAGTTGGTGATGGACAGGGAGGCCTGGTGTGCTGTGATTCATGGGGTCGCAAAGAGTCAGACATGACTGAGTGACTGAACTGAAGTGAACTGAACTTCCCTTTATTTAAGGTGGGTTTCAGAGGTCGAAGGTAAATTCAAATCGTCTAATGTATTTGGTACTAGGGTAAACTTTTCTGGTACTTACTAGGGTAAAGTTTTCTTCATACCTGTATCTGGTACTAGGGTAAAGAATCTGCCTGCAATGCAGGAGATCCTGGTTTGATTCCTGGGTTGGAAAGATCCCCTGAAGAAGGATAGGCTACCCACCCCAGCATGCTTGCACTTCCCTGGTGGTGCAGATGGGCTTCTCTGGTGGCTCAGACAGTAAAGAATCTGCCTGTAATGCAGGAGGCCTGGGTTTGATCCCTGGGTTGGGAAGATCCCTTGGAGAAGGGAAAGGCCACCCACTCCAGTATTCTGGCCTGGAGAATTTCATGGACAGAGGAGCCTTGTGTGCTACACTCCATGAGGTCTGATAGGACTGAGCAACTTTCAGTTTTCAAATTTTCCTGAATCATTTAGTAATCTCACTCAGTTGTTCATGAGACTGTCATTCTAATGCAAAGGTTACTCTTGTGACAAGCTGAGGTTGAGGGTTCCTAACAAAGGAACGTTTATGCATACGCATCTTTAACTCTGTGCCCTTTGTCACCCATATGGCTCAGGCTCTAATGGTTTTTCTCTGAGTTACTGGGTTCGGGGTCGAAGAATTGTGTATTTACCTTGTCTTCATAAGGGAAAACTATGATAAATAATTTCTTTAAAAGTATTTGGTACTTGCTTTCCACCAAATTAGCACTTTTGAAAGTTGTCTCATCTGGATGTTTGTCATTGGAAAGACAGGGCAAGTTGGAATAGGGAGCCACACTAGGTATAAGCTTCCTGACCTTGAAGATCTTGTGCATCCACTTTATACCATATGGTCTCTGAGAATATGTTGTGTATGTGAAGGATATTTCCAAGAGATTTGATTCATAAAACTGTCAGTTGCCTTAGTACATCTAATTGAAATGTTTTCCATATGAAATAGGGCAATTTACAGAAGTGTTTCTCTGGTTTACTTACACTGCATATTCCCATAAAGCAGCAGGTTTGCAATAAAACATTTGACACCTCCATGGTATTTTGAAAAAAACATTCTGCAATCTGGCATAAGTTAGCCCTGGTGTGAGATGGCAGACTGTGGGGACAGTGTAAACAGCAGCAACTCTCAAGACTAAATTAAGTGCCATCTTAAAGAGGTTGCTGTTAATATAATTTAAATTTCCCACCTGAACTTAATATTCTACTGAGAGAAATAAAACAATTTAAGGGGTCACATAATTTCTGATCACTGTAATGGCATTATGTGGTCATGGACTGTTTCCTTATCTAATATGGTAACATGTCAATTTCTTTGATCACTAGACACATTTTTCCATTTTAATTACTTGGCTTTGGGGTGGGGGTGGAGGAAGAAGATCCACTTATTCCCTGCAGATGGTTAACAATTTGAGATGGGTGAACGTCGACATTCTAGGAATCAGTGAACTAAAATTGACTGGAATGGGTGAATTTAACTCAGATGACCATTATATCTACTACTGTGGGCAGGAATCCCTCAGAAGAAATGGAGTAGAAATCATGGTCAACAAAAGAGTCCGAAATGCAGTACTTGGATGCAATCTCAAAAACGACAGAATGATCTCTGTTTGTCTCCAAGGCAAACCATTCAATATCACTGTTATCCAAGTCTATGCCCCAACCAGTAACGCTGAAGAAACTGAATTTGAACAGTTTTATAAAGACCTAAAAGATCTTTTAGAACTAACACCCAAAAAAAGATGTCCTTTTCATTATAGGGGACTGGAATGCAAAAGTAGGAAGTCAAGAAACACCTGGAGTAACAGGCAAATTTGGCCTTGGAATGCAGAATGAAGCAGGGCAAAGACTAATAGAGTTTTGCCAAGAAAATGCACTGGTCGTAGCCAACACCCTCTTCCAACAACACAAGAGAAGACTCTACACATGGACATCACCAGATGGTCAACACCAAAATCAGATTGATTATATTCTTTGCAGCCAAAGATGGAGAAGCTCTATACAGTCAACAAAAACAAGAGCAGGAGCTGACTGTGGCTCAGATCATGAACTCCTTATTGCTAAATTCAGACTTAAATTGAAGAAAGTAGGGAAAACCACTAGACCATTCGGGTATGACCTCAATCAAATCCCTTATGATTATACAGTGGAAGTGAGAAATAGATTTAAGGGCCTAGATCTGATAGATAGAGTGCCTGATGAACTATGGAATGAGGTTCGTGACATTGTACAGGAGACAGGGATCAAGACCATCCCCATGGAAAAGAAATGCAAAAAAGCAAAATGGCTGTCTGGGGAGGCCTTACAAATAGCTGTGAAAAGAAGAGAGGCGAAAAGCAAAGGAGAAAAGGAAAGATATAAGCATCTGAATGCAGAGTTCCAAAGAATAGCAAGAAGAGATAAGAAAGCCTTCTTCAGCAATCAATGCAAAGAAGTAGAGGAAAGCAACAGAATGGGAAAGATTACAGATCTCTTTAAGAAAATTAGAGATACCAAGGAAACATTTCATGCAAAGATGGGCTCGATAAAGGACAGAAATGGTATGGACCTAATAGAAGCAGAATACATTAAGGAGAGGTGGCAAGAATACATAGAAGAACTGTACAAAAAAGATCTTCACGACCCAGATAATCATGATGATGTGATCACTAATCTAGAGCCAGACATTTTGGAATGTGAAGTCAAGTGGGCCTTAGAAAGCATCACTACGAACAAAGCTAGTGGAGGTGATGGAATTCCAGTTGAGCTCTTTCAAATCCTGAAAGATGATGCTGTGAAAGTGCTGCACTCAATATGCCAGCAAATTTGGAAAACTCAGCAGTGGCCACAGGACTGGAAAAGGTCAGTTTTCATTCCAATCCCAAAGAAAGGCAATGCCAAAGAATGCTTGGACTACCGCACAATTGCACTCATCTTACATGCTAGTAAAGTAATGCTCAATATTCTCCAAGCCAGGCTTCAGCAATACGTGAACCATGAACTTCCAGATGTTCAAGCTGGTTTTAGAAAAGGCAGAGGAACCAGAGATCAAATTGCCAACATCTTCTGGATCATGGAAAAAGCAAGAGAGTTCCAGGAAAACATCTATTTCTGCTTTATGGACTATGCCAAAGCCTTTGACTGTGTGGATCACAATAAACTGTGGAAAATTCTGAAAGAGATGGGAATACCAGACCACCTGACCTGCCTCTTGAGAAATCTGTATGCAGGTCAGGAAGCAGTAGTTAGAACTGGACATGGAACAACAGATTGGTTCCAAATAGGCAAAGGAGTACATCAAGGCTGTATATTGTCACCCTGCTTATTTAACTTATACGCAGAGTACATCTTGAGAAACGCTGGACTGGAAGAAACACAAGCTGGGATCAAGATTGCTGGGAGAAATATCAATAACCTCAGATATGCAGATGACACCACCCTTATGGCAGAAAGTGCAGAGAAGCTAAAAAGCCTCTTGATGAAAGTAAAAGAGGAGAGTGAAAAAGTTGGCTTAAAGCTCAACATTCAGAAAACGAAGATCATGGCATCCGGTCCTATCACTTCATGGGAAATAGATGGGGAAACAGTGGAAACAGTGTCAGACTTTATTTTTGAGGGCTCCAAAATCACTACAGATGGTGACTGCAGCCATGAAATTAAATGAAACTCCTTGGAAGAAAAGGTATGACCAACCTAGATAGCATATTCAAAAGCAGAGACATTACTTTGCCAACTAAGGTCCGTCTAGTCAAGGCTATGGTTTTCCAGTGATCATGTATGGATGTGAGAGTTGGACTGTGAAGAAGGCTGAGCGCCAAAGAATTGATGCTTTTGAACTGTGGGGTTGGAGAAGACTCTTGAGAGTCCCTTGGACTGCAAGGAGATCCAACCAGTCCATTCTGAAGGAGATCAACCCTGGGATTTCTTTGGAAGGAATGATGCTAAAGCTGAAGCTCCAGTACTTTGGCCACCTCATGCGAAGAGCTGACTCATTGGAAAAGACTCTGATGCTGGGAGGGATTGGGGGCAGGAGGAGAAGGGGACGACCGAGGATGAGATGGCTGGATGGCATCACAGACTCGATGGACATGAGTCTGAGTGAACTCTGGGAGATGGTGATGGACAGGGAGGCATGGTGTGCTGCGATTCATGGGGTTGCAAAGAGTCGGACAGGACTGAGCAACTGAACTGAACTTGCTATAATCAGGTAAACATGACCTTGACCTATTAACATTGTACCAAATATTCATTCCTATGTAGAGAAGTGGATTTTCCTGCTGGCACAGCAATAGGGAATCCTCTTGCAATACATCATATTCAGGAGACAACATAAGTTCAGTCCCTAGGTTGGGAAGATCCCCTGGAGGATGGCATGGCAATACATCCCAGTATTCTTGCCTGGAAAATCCCATGGACATGAGAGCCTGGTGAGCTACAGCCTGTAGAGTTACAACCAGTCAGAAATGACTGAAGTGGCTGAGAACTGCACACATGGAGGAAGGTGAAAATCATGAAACTGTGGCCTGAGGTGTGCCTTCTCCAGGAGGCCAGTTTCATTTTCCCCCTCTCTAGCCAGAGGCAGGGAAACTTGATCCATCTCACTTTTCCCATTTGGGCTTGTGAACATACTAAAGAAAGAACCTGTTATTGTTATTTTTAAAATAACTAATGACCTAATTCTCTAGAGGAAAGGAGATGGCCTGCTAGATTTGTTCCAGGTGAAGGAGAGATCTGAGGTGGCCAGGTTTATAGGGTGTCAGGCTGCTTGCATGGGATAAGGAGAGGACAAGCGTGTTGATGCTTTACACATGCTGGAATTAAGATTTTATGTGAGTGAAGATTAAAAAGGAAAAAACAGCCCTCATTTCAGAGTTGGTTAGAAAGAGTAAAACATAGGTAAACTTTGTAGGCCTGGTGAACATCCCCATTTGTTCCTGTTTCCCTAATATTCTTTGCATTTGGCCCTACAATCTTGAAAGTTTATGTATAAAAGAAAGAAAAGGTGGTGAGGCTATTGTGTCCTGCTAATGGTTCTCAAAATTCACTACAGAAAGAAGCACATGGGAGTTCCTCATCTCAAGGCTCCAGGAACAATGAAGGCTGGATCTTTGAGGGCAGGATTTTCTAGTTATTTACATTTTAATGCTCCACGTGGTGATTGCAATTGCAGTCAAGATTGAATAAAAAACTGCCATAGAGAAAGTCTTATGAGGGCAAAGATGTGTATGTTGGCATCACTACCTTGTGAAAAATTCAATTGTCTATTTAATCTTACTGTTGACTTCTCTCTTCTTACTATTGACTTCTCTTACTATTGACATCTTCCTCCATAAGACTGCAGAGTAGAAGGACATGCACTCATCTTCTCCCGCAAGAACTCCAAAATTACAACTCTCTGCTGAACAACAATCCACAGGAGAATGTTGGATCCCACCAAAAAAGGATACCCCACGTCCAAGGGTAAAGGATAAGCCCCAGTAAGATGGTAGGAGGGGCAAAATCGCATTTAGAATCAAACTCTTTACCTGCCAGAGACACTCAGAAGGCTCAGACAAAACCTTGTGCACATCAGGAGACCCCACAAAGACGGAGCCAGAACTGCCTTTGAGTGTCTCCTGTGAAGGTATGGGTCAGCAGTGGTCTGCCACAGGGGCAGGGGCTCTGGGTGCAACAGACCTAGGTGTGGCATAAGCCCTCTTGGAGGAGGTTGCCATTTACCCCACCACAGAGGCACCAGAACTTACATAGGACTGGGGAAACAGAGTCTTGGAGGGCACAAACAAAACCTTGTGGGCACCAGGACCCAAGAGAAAGGAGCAATGACCCTAAAAGAGACTGAGCCAGACCTGGCTGTGAGTGTCCAGGACTCTCTGGCAGAGGTGTGCATCAGTGGTGGGCTGCTGCAGGGTCGGGGGCACTGAGTGCAGCAGTGCATACAAAGGACCTTTTGAAGGAGGTCACCATTACCTTCGTTACCCCCATCATAGTTTGTTCTCAGATCAAACAACAGGGAGGGAACACAGACCTGCCCATCAACAAAAAAACTGGATTAATGATTTACTGAACATGGCCCCACCCATCAGAACAAGACCCAGTTTCCTCCTCAGTCAGTCTCCCCCATCAGGAAGCTTCCATAAGCCTCTTATCCTTATCCATCAGAAGGCAGACCGAATGAAAACCACAATCACAGAAAACTAATCAAACTGGTCACACGGTCCACAGTCTTGTCTAACACAATGAAACAAAGAGCCATGCTGTGTAGCCACCCAAGATGGACAGGTCATGGTGGAGAATTCTGACAAAACATGGTCCACTGGAGAAGGGAATGGCAAACCACTTCAGTATTCTTGCTTTGAGAACCCTATGAACAGTATGAAAAGGCAAAAGGACATGACATTGAAAGATGAACTCCCCACGTCTGTAGGTGCCCAATATGCTACTGGAGAAGGGTGGAGAAATAACTCCAGAAAGAATGAAATGATGGAGAAAAAGCAAAAACAACACCCAGTTGTGGGTGTGACTGGTGATGAAAGTAAAGTCTGATGCTGTAAAGAACAATGTTGCATAGGAACCTGGAATGTTAGGTCCACGAATCAAAGTAAATTGGAAGTGGCCAGACAGGAGATGGCAAGAGGGAGTATAAACATTTTAGGAATCAGTGAATTAAAATGAACTGGAGTGGGTGAATTTAACTCAGATGACCATTATATCTACTACTGTGGACAAGAATACTGTAGAAGAAATGGAGTAGCCATCATAGTCAACAAAAGAATCCCAAATGCAGGACTTGGATACAATCTTGGAAATGACAGATGGTGACTGCAGCCATGAAATTAAAAGATGCTTGCTCCTTGGAAGAAAAGCCATGACCAACATAGACAGCATACTAAAAAGCAGAGACATTACTTTTCCAACAAAGTTCCGTCTAGTCAAAGTTATGGGTTTTCCAGTAGTCATGTCTGGATGTGAGAGTTTGGGGTCACAAAGAGTTGGACACGACTGAGCGACTGAACTGAACTGATTGACTTCTAATTCAAAGAGAGAAGAGGAAATTCCATTAATTTAGATTTGGTCAAAACGACAGTGAAACTCACTAGGACAAGGGTTCTTCACATATTTATTTTTTTAGCTCAATGTTTGGCATATAGGTGATGCTTGATGCATATTTCCTGTATAAATAAATTATTACTCTGCTTGTTTAAATTTACTTGATGGAAATTATTTTTTGTCATTCAGAGACCTTGTTATCAGAGCACATAAAATATTTTGGAAGAACACTCTTCTCACTTACACATCACTGGTGGATATGAATAAATAAACTTCTTCAGTAAAAATTACAGAAATATTTTTTCCCCCAAAATTTCAGCAATGAGTAGAATAAATATTCTTTCTACTCCTCCACCGTCCTTATTTCTCCTTCAGAATAAATCTTCTTTACATGATTGAATAGAATTAACTTTTGCATTTGAAAGCTGGTTGTGTTAAAAACTAATCAGAAGCCTAAACTTACAGTAGGCATTGGTCACATGTTTGAATAAGTGAAAGAAACACTGATTGACAGATAAAGTGTTATGACAGATAACACTAACAGAATTAATATTGTTTCTGTATATTATTAGTTATGGTATCCAGGCTTTACATTTTGACCTAGTTAATAAATGATGTCAGTCTATGTTTATCAGAAGAAAATAATTTCCAGGTACTTCAAATAAACCCCTGGGATAGAATAAGGCTTTTTTCCTCTCTCTCTCTCTCTCTGCCTAGCCATCAATCACCCACCTACTTAGTGACTTATCTAGCTGTCTATTGTTACCAGAATTTTCCCTTCTTCTTTTAAATCTACATTTCTGCTTTCATCAAAAGTAGAAGAGCATTCTACTTTTAGCTTAGTGTTTATATTGAGATCTTAGAATTAACTGTCTACAGACAGAGAGGACTGGAATGCAAAAGTAAGAAATCAAGAGATACCTGGAGTAACAGGTAAGTTTGGCTTTGGAGTACAAGTGAAGCAGAGCAAAGGTAACAGTGTTTTGCCAAGAAAATGCACTGGTCATAGCAAACACCCTTCCCAACAATACATGAGACAACTCTACATATGGACATCACCAGATGGTCAATACCAAAATCAGATTGATTATATTCTTTGTAGCCAAAGATGGAGAATCTTTATACAGTCAGCAAAAACAAGACTGGGAACAGACTGTGGCTCAGATCATGAACTCTTTATTGCAAAATTCAGACTTACATTGAAGAAAGTAGGGAAAACCACTAGGCCATCCAGGTATGACCTAAATGAATCCCTTATGATTAGACAGTGGAAGTGACAAATAGATTCAAGGCATTAGATCTAATAGACAGAGTGCCTGAAGAACTACGGTTGGAGGATTGTAACATTGCACAAGAGGTGGTGATCAAAACCATCTTCAAGGAAAATGAAACGGAAAAAGTCAAAATGATTGCCTGAAGAGACCTTACAAATAGCTGAGAAAAGAAGAGAAGCAAAAGAGAAAGGAGAAAAGGAAAGATGCTGCTGCTACTGCTGCTGCTAAGTCGCTTCAGTCGTGTCCAACTCTGTGCGAACCCATGGACGGCAGCCCACCAGGCTCCCCCGTCCCTGGGACTCCCCAGGCAAAAACACTGGAGTGGGTTGCCATTTCCTTCTCCAATGCATGAAAGTGAAAAGTGAAAGTGAAGTCGTTCGGTCGTGTCCAACCCTCAGTGACCCCATGGACTGAAGCCTTCCAGGCTCCTCCATCCATGGGACTTTCCAGGCAAGAGTACTGGAGTGGGGTGCCATTGCCTTCTCAGAAAAGGAAAGATATACCCATTTAAATGCAGAGTTCCAAGAATAGCAAGGAGAGACAAGAAATTTTCCTAAGTGAACAAATGCAAAGAAAGAGGAAAACAATAGAATGGGAAAGACTAGATATCTCACCAAGAAAATTAGAAGATTCAAGGGAACATTTCATGCTGATAGGCACAATAAAGGCCAGAAAAGGCATGGAGCTAACAGAAGCAGAAGAGATCAAGAAGAGGTGGCAAGAATACTCAAATAATTGTATATTAAAAAAGATCTTAATGACCTGAATAACCATAATGCTGTGATCACTCACCTAGAGCCAGATATCCTGGAGTGTGAAGTCAGTGGGCCTTAGGAAACATCACTATGAACAAAGCTTGTGGAGGTTATGGAATTCCAGCTGAGTTGTTTCAAATCCTAAAAGATGATGCTGTTAAAGTGCTGCACTCAATATGCCAGCAAATTTGGAAAGCTCAGCAGTGGCCACAGGACTAGAAAACATCACTTTTCATTCCAATAACAAAGAAGGGCAATGCCAAAGAGTATTCAGACTACCCCACAATTGCACTCATCTCACATGCTAGCAAAGTAATGCTGAAAATCCTCTAAGTTAGTCTTCAACAGTATGTGAACTGGGAACTTCCAGATGTTGAAGCTGGATTTAGAAAGGCAGAGAAACCAGAGATCAAGTTGCCAGTGTCCACTGGATCATAGATAAGGCAAGAGAGCTCCAAAAAAATAACTACTTCTGTTTCATTGACTACGCTAAAGCCTTTGACTGTGTGCATCACAACAAACTGAAAAATTATTACAGAGATGGGAATACCAGACCACCTTACCTGCCTCCTGTGAAGCTTGTATGCAGGTCAAGAAACAACAGTTAGAACTGGACATAGGACAATGGACTGGTTTAAAATTGGGAAAGAAGTATGTCAAGGCTGTATATTGTCACCCTTATTATTTAACTTATATATAGAGTACATCATACAAAATGCTGCGCTGCAATAATCACAAGCAGGAAACATGAATGCAGGAAGAAATATCAATAATCTCAGATATGCAGATGACACCATCCTTATGGCAGAAAGTGAAGAGGAACTAACTAGCATCTTGATAAAGGTGAAAGAGGAGAGTGAAAAAGCTAGCTTAAAGCTCAACCCTCAAAAATGAAGATCATGGCATCTGGTTCCTTCACCTCATGGCAAATAGACAGGGAAACAATGGAAACAGTGACAGAATTTATTTTCTTGGGCTTCAAAATCACTGCAGATGGTGACTGCAGCCATGAAATTAAAAGACACTTGCTACTTGGAAGAAAAGATATAAGAAAACCTAGACAGCATATTAAAGAGCAGACACATTACTTTGCCTACAAAAGTCAAAGCTATGGTTTTTCCAGTAGTCATGTACAGATGTGAATGCTGGACAATAAAAAAGGCTGAGCACTGAAGAACTGATGCTTTTGAACTGTGGTGTTGGAGGAGACTCTTGAGTCCCTTTGACAGCCAGGAGATGCAACCAGTCAATCCTCAAGGAAATCAACCCTGAATATACTTTGGAAGGACTGATTCTGTAGCTGAACCTCCAATAATTTGCCCACCTGATGCGAAGAGCTGACTCATTGGAAAAGATGCTGATGCTGGGAAAGATTGAAGTCAGGAAGAATAGGGGATGATAGTGAATGAGATGGTTCGATGGCATCACTGACTTAAATGACATGAGTTTGAGCATATTCCAGGAGATGGTAAAGGACAGGGAAGCCTGGCGTGCTGCAGTTCATGGCTTCGCAAAGAGTCAAATACACCAAATGGCTGAACAAAAACAACACAAACTGCTCAGATCACACAACACAGAGATTTCCATGAAAACCAAGCACATAAGAAATAAATACTATGCAAGTTCTGATAATTTTTATAACATTGTCAGTAAATATTGAGTAATATTAGTGCAAATGGCTAAATATTACTACTATATATGAATAGTTTTGGAGAAGGCAATGGCAACCCACTCCAGTATTCTTGCCTGGGAAATCCCATGGATGGAGGAGCCTGGTAGGCTACAGTCCATGGGGTCGCAAAGAGTCGGACACGACTGAGCGACTTCACTTTCACTTTTCACTTTGATACACTGGAGAAGGAAATGGCAACCCACTCCAGTATTCTTACCTGGAGAATCCTAGGGATGGGAACCTGGGGCTGCCGTCTTGGGGTCGCACAGAGTCGGACACGACTGAAGCAACTTAGCAGCAGCAGTAGCAGCAGCATCTTTCCTTTTCTCCTTTCTCTTTTGCTTCTCTTCTTTTCTCAGCTATTTATAAGGTCTCTTCAGGCAATCATTTTGACAGCATGAATAGATTTAGCCAGTAAATATTTTTTTCTCTTAAAATTTGGCAGAGAGGTTGAAATTATATGGTACTTTAAATTAAAATGAAAACTTTAGGAAGAATATTTAAGTCATAATATATAGTCGAGAAAATCAATATATGCCACTGAAAGTAAGCATTTATTAACAATTTGTCCTTATTTACCCTATCATTTTCCCCTTTCCCTTCTCATTCTCTTCATCATTAATAAAAAAGTTGCAACCATAACTGAAGCTTCATCCTTTCTTTCCTGATCCTTTTTCCCTCCTTGGGGGTCACCATACTTTTGAAGTTCATGTGTTTTATTCCCATGCATATTTTCTACCCTATGTAGACAGTAAGTAAACAAGAATGAAATAGACAGTTTTGAATATTTAAGATGTATAGACATAAATTTGTTTGCTTTACTCTTAGCATTGTTTTTTGAAATTTTTTGTGGTATATAGAATGCTGATTATTTGTTTGAATCGCTGTGTGATATTCCATTCTCTTGAATAATTTGCAATGTATTTTGTTCATTCTTTGATGGGAGTCTCCTAGGATAAGAAATAGACATGGAAAGGTTACCTGGAGGTAATAATTTTTTTAAATCCCATTTGGTCCCACACAAAGTTTAGAATTGCAGTTCCATGAAAAAGCCACTGGTATTTTGATAAGGATCACACTGAAATCTACAGATTGAGTGCCATCCCTATCAAAAATATTAGTTCTTCCAATCCATGAACACTGTATGGCTTTCCATTTCTTTCTTTCTTCTTCAATTTTTTTCATCAGTGTCTTACAGTTTTCAGAATACAGGTGTTTCACTTCCTTAAATTATTCCTAGGTATTTTACTTTTTGTTGCAATAGTAAATGGACGTGTTTCTTAATTTCTCTCTCTTTTTAAATTCTTTTTTAATCAGAGGATAATTGCTTTTCATTATTCTGTTGTCTTCTGCCATAGACAACATGAATCAGCCAAAGTACACACACATGGTCCCTCCCACTTGAATATCCCCCCCACCACCCAGCCTATCCTATTCCTCTAGGTTGCCACAGAATACCATCTGGAGCTCTCTGTGTTATATGGCAACTTCCCATTAACTATTTATTTTACATACAGTATGGTATATGTTTCAATGCTACTGTTTCAATTAATCCCATCCTTTCCTTCCCTTGAACTGCAAGGAGACCAAATCAGTCCGTCCTAAATGAAATCTGTCCTAAATATTCATTGGAAGGACTGATGCTGAAGCTGAAACACCAAAACTTTGGCCACCTGATGCGAAGAATTGACTCCTTAGGCAAGACCCTGATGCTGGGAAAGATTGAAGGCAGGAGAAGGGGATGACAGGAGATGAGATGGTTGGATGGCATCACTGATTCTTGATGGACATGAGTTTGAGCAAGCTCCAGGAGTTGGTGATGGACAGGGAGGCCTGGCATGTGGCAGTTGATGGGGTCACAGAGAGTCGGACATGATTGAGTGACTTCCCCCGGTTTATCCAAAGTCTGTTCTCCGTGAATTTATATTCCTGCTCTGCAAATACATTAATCAGTACCATTTTTCTAGATTCTATAAATATGCATTAATTTATGATATTTACTTTTCTCTTCCTGACTTTCTTCACTCTATTTGACACTATATATATATATATATATACACCATAGCTTCTTAGTCCATTCATCTGTTGATGGATGCTTTAATGTTCTAGGGTGCATTTATTTTTCAATAATTGTTTTCTCAGGGTATATGCCAAGTAGTGGGATTGCTGGGTCATATGATAAGTTTATTCCTAGCTTTTTAAGGAATCTCCATACTGTTCTCCATAGTGGCTGTATCAATTTACTTTCCCACCAACAGTGCAAGAGGCTTGCCCTTTCCCCACCCCACTTCAGCATTTATTGTTTGTAGATTTTTTGATGATAACGGTTAAGGCCAGTGTACTTCATTGTTTTCATTTGTGTTTCTCTAATAATGAGTGACATTGAGAATTTCTTCATGTATTTGTTGGCATCTGTATGTGTTCTTCAGAGAAATGTCTGTTTAGGTATTCTGCCAACTTTCTGATTGGGTCATCTGGTTGGTTTTCTGGTATTGGGGTGTTTGTGTATTTTTTGAGATTAATTCTTTTCAGTTGTTTCATTTGCAATTGTATTATCCATCCTGAAGGTTGTCTTTTCATCTTGTTTATAATGTCCTTTGCTGTGCAAAACATTTTAAATTTAATTAGGTCCCACTTACTGATTTTTGTTTTTATTTTCATTACTCTAGGAGGTAATGAGGTCAAAGAGGATCTTGCTGTGATTTCTGTCAAAGAGTGTTCTGCCTATGTTTTCTTCCAATAGTTTTGTAGCTTTTGATCTTACATTTAGGTCTTTAATCCATTTTGAATTTATTTTATCTGTGGTGTTAAGAAGTGTTCTAATTTCATTGTCTTACACTTAGCTGCCCAGTTTTCCCAGCACCACTACTGAAGAGTATGTCTTTTCTCCATTGTATATTCTTGTCTCCTTTTTCAAAGATAAGTTGCCTATGGGTGCTTGGGTTTATTTCTGGACTTTCTATCTTGTTTCACTCTTTTATATTTCTATTTTTGTGCCAGTACCATACTGTCTTGATGGCTGTAGCTTTGTAGTATAGTCTGAGTCAGGAAGGTTGATTCTTTCAGCTTCATTTTTCTTCCTAAAGATAGCTTTTGCTGTTTGGGATCTTTTTTGCTTCCATACCAATTGTGAAATTTTTGTTCTAATTCTGCGAAAAATGCCATTGGTAATTTGATAGGGATTGCATTGAAACTGTAGATTGCTTCAGTCAGTATAGTCATTTTCACAATATTAATTCTTCCAGTCCAAAAACATGATATATCTCTCCATCTGTTTATATCATCTTTAATTTCCTATATCACAGTCTTATAGTTTTCTGTAGACAGGTCTTTTTCTCCTTAGGTAGGTTTATTCCTAGGTATTTTATTCTTTTTGCTGCAATGGTGAATGGGATTGGGTCCTTAATTTCTCTTTTTTATACTGTGTTGTTAGTGCATAGGAATTCAACATATTTCTGAGTATAAATTTTGTATTCTGCAACTTTGCTAAATTCATTGGTTAAGTGTAGTAATTTTCTGGTGGCATCTTTAGAGTTTTGTATGTATAGTTTCATGTCATCTGCAAACAGTGAGTTTTACTTCTTTTCCAGTCTGTATTCCTTTTATTTATTTTTCTTTCCTGATTGCAGTGGTTAGGACTTCTGAAACTATATTGAATAATAGTGGCAAGAATGGGCACCCTTCTCTTCTTACTCATCTTAAAGGGAATGCTTTCAGTTTTTCATGATTGAGAATAATTTTTGCTGTGGATTTTTCATATTTGGCCTTTGCTATGTTAAGGTAGACTCCTTCTGGGATTCCTTGGTAGCTCAGATAGTAAGGAAGCTGCCCACAATGGGGGAGATCCCTTCTAAACCCATTATCTGGAGAGGTTTTTTTTTTTTTAATCATAAATCAGTATTCAATATTGTTAAATCTTTTTCTGCATCTATTGAGATTATCATATATATTTTTATCTTTCAATTTGTTTATATGATGTATCACATTGATTGATTTGTGTGTGTTGAAGAATACTTGCATCCCTCTTGATCATGGTGTGTGATCCTCTTAATGTATTGTTGCACTCTGTTTCCTAGAATTTTATGGAGGATTTTTGCATCTATGTCCCTTAGTAATATTGGCTTATAATTTTCCTTTTGTGTGTGTGGCATCTTTGTCTGGTTTCAGTAGCAGGGTGATGGTGGCTTCTTAGGATGAGTTTGGGTGTTCCTCCCCCTGCAATATTTTGGAAGAGTTTAAGGATAGGTGTTAATTCTTCTGTAAATGTTTGAGAGAATTCACTTATGAGGTCATCTGGCCCTGGGTTTTTATTTGTTGGAGGATTTTTGATCACAGTTATGATTTCAGTGTTATATTTTCCATTTCTTCCTGGTTCAGTTTCATACTTTTATAAGAACTTGTTCATTTCTTCCAGGTTGTTTGTTTTATTGCCATACAGTTACTCAACATAGTCTTTTATTGACTTTGTATTCTTCTGTTGTAACTTCTCCTTTTTCATTTCTAATTTTATTGTTTAGATTCTTTTTTTCTTGATGAATCTGGCTAATGGTTTGTCAATTTTGTTTATCTTCTCAAAAAACTAGCTTTTAGTTTTATTGACCTTTGCTACTGTTTCCTTCATTTCTTTTTTCATTTATTTCTGCTCTGGTCACTATCACTTCTTTCCTTCTACTATAGCTATTTTTTTTTAATCTTCTTTTTCTAGTTGCTCTAGCTGTAAGGTTATGTTGTTTATTCACCATTTTGTTGTTTCTTGAGGTAGGCTTGTATTCCTATCTCTTTTGGCCACATTCCATAAATTCTGGGTTGTTGTGATTTCATTGTTATTTTTTCCTAGATATTTTAAATTTCCCTTTTGATTTCTTCAGTGCCTTTTGGTTATTTCAGAGTGTATTGTTTAGCCTCAACGTGTTTGTGTTTTTTACTTTTTTTTTCTTTGAAATTGATAGTGTTGTGGTCAGAAAAGATGCTTGATGTGATTTCAATTTTCTTAAATTTATCAAGGCTTGATTTATGACCCAAGATGTGATCTATCCTGGAAAATGTTCAAGTGTACACTTGAAAAAGAAATATATTCTGCTTTTTGGGGATGGAATGTCCTGAAAATATCAGTTAGGTTTATCTGGTCTAATGTGTGACTTAGGGCCTGTGTTTCCTCATTGGTTTTCTGTATGGGTGATCTGGCTTTGACGTATGTTGAGTGTTAAAGTCCCTTACTATTAATGTGTTATTGTTGGTTTCCCCTTTTATGGTTGTTAGCATTTACCTTATGTATTGAGGTGCCCCTATTTTGGGTACATATATGTTTATAATTGTTATATCTTCTTGGATTGATCCCTTGATCATTATGTAGTGTCCTTCCTTATCTCCTGTAATTGTTTTTATTTTAAAGCCTATTTAGTATGATATGAGTGTTACTCCCACTTTCTTTTGATTCTCATTTGCATGGAATATCTTTTTTCATCCCCTGACTTTGCATCCACATGTGTTCTCAGGTTTGAAGTGGATCTCTTATAGGTAGCCTAGGCACAGGTCTTATTTCTGTCTATTCACTCAGTCTGCGTTTTACAGTTGGGTAATTTAATCCATTTACACATAAGATAGTTCTCAATATGCATATTCCTATTGCCATATTCTTAATTGTTTTGGATTTGTTTTTGTGGGTTTATTTGTTTGTTTTTTTCTCTTGTGTTTCCTGCCTAGAGAAGTTCCTTAGCATTTGTTGTAAGGCTGGTTTCGTGCTGCTGAATTCTCTTAGCTTTTGTTTGTCTATAAAGCTTTTTATTTCACTGTCAAATCTGAATGAGATCCTTGCTGGGTAGAGTAATAATGTTAGTTGTAAGTTTTCCTTTTTCTCCACTTTGAATATATTCTTCCACTCATTTCTGGCCTGCAGAGTTTCTACTGAAAAACAAGCTGTTAGCCCTATGGGATTCCTTTGTATGTTATTTTTTTACTCTTCCCTTGCTGCTTTTAATATTTTTTCTTTGTGTTTGATTTTTGTTAGTTTTATGAATATATTTCTTGGCTTATTTCTCTTTGAGTTTATCATGTATGAGACTTTCTGGACTTCCTGGATTTTCGTGGCTATTTTCTGTCCCATGTTAGGGAAGTTTTTGACTACTAATATAATCTCCTCAAATATTTTCTCATACCCTTTTTTTTTTCTGGTACCCCTATAATTCAAATGTTGTGTTTAACAATGTACCAGAGGTCTTTGAGAACGTCCTCAATTCTTTTCATTTTTTTTTTCTTTATTTTACTCCTTGGCAGTTACTTCTATCATTTTATCTTCCAGCTCACTTATCTGTTCTTCTGCTTCAGTTATTCTACTATTGATTCCTTCTAGATTATTTTAATTTCAGTAATTATGTTGTTCATAAGTTTTTGTTCATCCTTTATTTTTACTAGGTCTTTGTTAAATGTGTTAAATGGTTTTTTCATTTTCTCCATTCTGTTTTTGATATTTTGATACTTCTTTACTATCATTACTCTAAATTTGTTTTCATATAGTTTGCCTCTTCCTCTTCATTTGTTTGGTCTTATAACTTTTTGCCTTGCTTGTATTCTGTAATATATTTAGTTGTTTTTTCTTTTTAATTTTTTTCTGATGGTTGGAACTGTGTTCCTGCCTTACTAGTTGTGTGGCCTGAAGTGTTCCAGCAATGGAATTTGCAAGTTGGGTAGTTCTGGGGCTTGGTGTTGAAATGTGAGCCTCTGGGATATCTCACTCCAATAAAGATGCCCTGGGGCCTCATATGGGCTTCTCAAGTGGCTCTAGCAGTAAAGAAACCTGTCTGCCAATGCAGGAGACATAAGAAATTGTCGCTTCAACCCCTGGGTTGTGAAGATCCCCTGGAGGTGGGCATGGCAACCCATTCCAGTATTCTTGTCTAGAGAATTCCTTGGACAGAGGATCCTGGAGGACTACAGTCCATATGGTCACAAAGAGTCAGACACAACTGAAGTGGCTTAACACACATGCACAGGGCTTGATATTCTCTGTTACTCCAGTGGTTCAGGCTCGGTGCTCCCACCGCAAGGACTCGGGCCTGATCTTTGGCCCATGATTCAGGGTCCCACAAGCTGTGGGGTGTGGGAAAAAAAAAAGGAAGAAAGAAAAAAAAATCATAACAATAACAAAAAATAAAGATATAATAACTTTAGGAAAATAAAAAATATATTAGAAAAAATAAGAGTATATTTAAGATATCCCCTGAAGGGTAAAACCAGACCCCAAGAACAAAGAGAGAGTTTTTTTTTTTTTTTTAAAGGAAAAATATCAAAGAGTAAAAAAATATTGTATTGGTTTTGCCATACATCAATATGAACCCACCATGGGTGTACACGTGTTCTCCATTCTGAACCCCCCTCCCACCTCCCTCCCTGTACCATCCCTCTGGGTCATCTCAGTGCACCAGTCCCAAGCATCTTGAATCATGCAAAACCAATACAATATCGTATGGTAGTTAGCCTACAATTAAAATAAATAAATTTATATTTAAAAAAGAGTAAACAATAAAACAAGTTCAGAAAACTAACAGAAAAAAAAAAAAAAAAAGAATATGTATGAAACAACTACTGGAAGGTAAAATCGAACTCCACTGGCTGCCGGGGTCCAGCCCCGGTGGATCCAAGGTGATTCGAAGGTGGGGACGGAATCAGCGTCCTAGGAAAAAACTTAATTACAGATACATAGAGAGATTAGAAACGGATAGTGTAGTAGGAAATATTAGTGGAGAAAAAGAGGCTGAATAACTTGGTTTACGTGGAATACCAATCATCACCTACTTAGGCCACAGGCGTCTTTCCATTCTCCTGAAGGAGAGGAGGCACTGAGGCTTCCCCGGTCTGATCTTAGAAGCGCTGGCAAAGTTGGTAGGCTTGGTGCATACCCTCATACCAGATGAGAATTCAGCCAGGAAAACAGGGAGCAAGAAAGAAACGACACAGGGGAATCAGTCTTTCCAGAAACTGATCCGATTTCTTTATTTTTCAGGTTTGTTTATATACCTTTTTGTTATACATAGGGATGAATACAGAGTCACACGGGGGTCAGCAGACCTGACCCTTGTCACAATCAGGTGCTTCATATAAAATTATACAAAGGCCTTATGGGTTTTACATCATCTTCTGGCCATGAGGCCTGCTGACATTTTATGGCCCTTTCTGATACCGGTCAGTTAACCAGGAAACTTATTTTTCCAAGGGTGATTTTTTCTTAAATCAGGTGCCACCCTCCAAATAAAGTTGCATTCCTATAGGGTGAGGGTGTAGTGAGTTACAACTAGGAAAGGAATTTACTTAGCCTAAGGTTTAACATGATTAATCTTAAAGGTTAATACTTATTTTTCCTGTATGCTAGTTATATTCATTATAAAGGCAAGGCATATAGAGATTTAGCAGCACATATTTGCTCAACAAATGTAAGCCCTTCACCAATGTTCCCCTTAAGATCTGTTTAGTCTTAAGATAGTGATAAAGTTACATTTTTACATAGCAAGGACACAGTGATTTATAACAAAGTACAGTGATCTATAACAAAAGAGAAAATTCATTAACTCAAAAAGTCTAGTATTGCTAACATCAAAACTATTATATTTCCTTTTCTATATTCCAAATTGATTAATATATTCCCAGGTGCCTAAGGATATGGAGGCCTGGTGGCAATCATTGACTCAACAATGAGAAAAGCCCTATGCTAATACTCCAAACTCTCTGTGCTGTTTATGGTTGAGAGGTTGTCACACAAGCTAGTCTGTCAGCAGAGAGGTTTGACCTGAGACACCCTTGTCACACCCAGGGCAGGGAATTAGCAGTGATTATTGGCAGGACAAATGAAAAAACCCTTCACCAATATAATTTCTAATCAACCCACTATACTATACTAATAATTTTTTAACTTCTCAAAAGAGTCTGTATTTAGAAAGTTTTAAAGCATCTTGTGCCTCTCAAGGTTGGGAGGCTGTAAACAATCACATGTGGCTGGACGAACCTGATCAGGGAGGCTAGAGGACCTCCAGAGGAATTTCTAAGTTGAAACAATCTTGTCATGCCCAGGAATTTTTATTAACTGGAGCTGCAAGTTAACTCCTTCGAGAGAAATGGTTATGGGGGAGAGCCCCCTGTAAAGTCAGAGGTGTAGGTGAGAGTATGAAACAGACTCTGGTTTTGGGGTTGGATGCTCGGGAACAGGGGGTTTCCTGAGGCTTGATCATGCCTTTGCGTATGCCAAGCCTCCTTCCTCATGACCTTTGGCATGGGCGGAGCTCCTCACGTTGGCCCCTGGCAATTGGCAAATAGTGAAAAAGCAACACAACACAAAACAAAGACAAAAATAAAAAACAACAACAAAAAGAAGAGAAAAACCTTGGCTGTGAGATGTGGGGCTTTGATGGGGAAGGACTTGGGTGTCAGTGGTGTTTAGGGGCAAGTGAGATTTAGGTAAGGGAGGGTCATGATTCAGGACCCATGCTTCCAAGAAAGGCCCTGGGTGGGGGTGGGTGGCTTCCTGGGCTCCACTCAGCCAAGGGGACCTCTGGCTTCCATGTGCAGAGAGTCAGGCTTAGGTCCCCAGAAGGCTCCGTGAGGCTGAGTGGGTGGGGGAAATACCAGGTAACTCTCCCACTCCTCCAAACCCCAGTGGACCCTCCCTGGCCTTCCCGCTCCATCTCCCATCCCTCCTGAACCCACAGGAACTACATGGACAAAGGGCCTCAGAGGGAAACTTGGAAGACTGAAGGGGCCCTGGAGGGTTGAGGTGGGTCTGTGGAGGGCAAAGGGCTCAGTCTAAAAGGCCAAGGAAGGCTTGGGAGGAAGAAGGGGCCCTTGAGGATGGAGGGGGCCCCAGGAAGATGGAGGGGGCCCCAAAAGGAGGAGGGAACTAGAGGACAGAGGGGTGTCCTGGAGTGTGGAGGCCCTTGCCCAGAGGGTAGATGGGTCCCTGAAGGGTGAGGGGGCCTGCAGAGGATGGGGGCTCTGGAATGAGGAGGAAACTGGAGAGCAGAGTGGATCCCAGGGGTTGGAAGTGGGGCCACCAAATGACAGAGCACTCAGCCTGGAGGGAAGAGGGTTCCTAGAAGCAAGCTCCAGAGGGTGTTCTGGAGTGGGGAGGGGGCTCTAGGAGGCAAAGAAGGCACTGAAGGGCAGAGGAGGGCCTTGATGGGCAGAAGATCTGGTCCAGAGCGTGGATAGGAGTCTGCAGAGAGATGAAGAGGCTCCAGAGGATGGGGCCCATAAGGGAGAAAGAAACTAGAGAGCAGAGGGCGGCCTGGGAGGGAGGAGGGGCCCTGGAAAGGTCCCCTGGGGGCTAGAAGGGACCCTAACCCACAGGAGCCTCCTCCAGTTGTTCATCTTATTCTCCTCCCCCTTTGTCTCATGTCCATAGACCCCACCCCAGTGGAGTAGGCCCCAAAGGACAGGGAGGTCCCCAAAGACCAAGGAGGCCCAAAATGCTGAGGGGTGTCCCAAACAGTGGAGGTGGCCTCAGAAGGTGGAGTGCTCAGCTAGCAGCCTCAGGGACTCCTTGGTGGAGAGTGAATACCATGTGGTTGCCCACCCATCAAACCCTGAAGGAACCTCCCCTACTGGCCTGGCCTTTTCTCCTCCCCCACCTAGGTGGAGGGGACCTGAAGGGCAGATGGTGCCAACTGAGGGGAGACGGCTCAGCCAAGAAGGTGGAGATGGCCCCAGAGGGCAGAAGGGGCCTCCAAGAACAGAGGACCAGGCCCGGGGCACCAGGAGACTTCACCAGGCCAAGCGTAAGGGGAACCTCAGGGGCTTCCCCTAATGGATGCTCCAAACTGCGAATTTCCCTGCCCACTTCCACTGAGCAAGCACACTGCTCCTGGCACACAAACTGTCCCCCTTCTCCCAGCAGCTCTTCAGTCATGACCGTCCCCTAGACTTGACCTTACCCCACTCCCCCTGGCCACTGCTGGTCACCACCAGGGCTCCTTTAGTCGGCAGGTGTGCCTCAGGTCCCTCACCAGGGCCTGGTGAGTATCACAGGCATGGGGAGACAGACTCTGTGTCTTCCCTTGCTGCCATCTTGGCTCTGATCCTTATTTTCTCTTTTTGATAAAGATTTGCAACATATTGCCATACATTGATCGTGTATTCTACAAGTTTGCTAAATTAAGTATTCTAATAGTCGACTCTTTAGTGTTTTCAATATATTATATTGTATCTCTAATTCAGATCGCTCTTATCTCTAATTCTAGTCTGATTGCTGAGGCTAGGACTTCCAGTACTATGTTAAATAAAAGTGGTGATAGTGGGTATCCTTGTATTCTACCTGATCTTAGAGGAAAGTTTTCAGCTTTTCATCATTGAACATGATATTAGGTGTGAGCTTCTCAGTTCATGTCTGACTCTTTGTGATCTCATGGGCTGTGCCATGCCAGGCTTTCCTATCTTTCACCATCTCCTGGAGGTTACTCAAACTTGTATCTATTGAATCAGTGATACCATCCAACCATCTCGTCCTCTATTGTCCCTTTTCCCTCCTGCCTTCAATCTTTCCCAGCATCAGGGTCTTTCCAATGAGTTGGCTCTTCACATCAGGTGGCCAAAGTATCAGAGCTTCAGCTACAGCATCAGTCCTTCCAATGAATATTCAGGGCTGCTTTCCTTAGGATTGACTGTTTCAATATCCTTGCAGTCTAATGGATTTTTGAAAGTTTTCTCTAACATCACATTTCAAAAGCATCAATTCTCCAGGAACCAGCCTTCTCTATGGTCCAGTTCTCACATCCATATTGTAAAAACTATAGCTTTGGCAATATAGAACTTTGTAGCAAAGTAATGTCTCTGCTTTTTAATACATTCTCTAGGTTTGTCATAATTCTTCTTCCAAAGAGCAAATGTCTTTAATTTCACGGCTACAGTCACCATCTGCAGGGATTTTGGAGCCCAAGAAAATAAAGTCTGTCACTGTGTCCATCGTTTCCTCATCTATTTGCCATGAAGTGATGGGACTGGATGCCATGATCTTACTTTTTTGAATGGTGAGTTTTAAGCCAGGTTTTTCCCACTCTACTCTTTCACCTTCATCAAATTCCTCTTCTCTTTCTGCCAGTAGGATGGTATTATCTGCATATCTGAGGTTATTCATATTTCTCCCTGCAATCTTGATTCCAGCGTGACATTCATGCAACCCAACATTTTGCATGATGTACTCTGCATTGAAGTTAAATTAGCAGGATGACATATAAAATCTTGATGTACTCCTTTCCCAATTTTGCAAGAGTCTGTTGTTCCATGTCTGGTTCTAACTGTTGCTTCTTGACCTGAATACAGGTTTCTCAGGAGGCAGATAAGGTGGTCTGGTATTCCTGCCACTTTAAAAATTTTTCATGGTTTATTGTGATCCACACCACCAAAGGCTTTGGCATAGTCAATGAAGCAGAAATAAATTTTTTGGGGGAACTCCCTTGCTTTCTCTATGATCCAACAGATCCAACAGATCCAACAGATGTTGGCAATTTGATCTCAGTTTCCTCTGCCTTTTCTAAATCCAGTTTGTACATTTGGAAGTTCTCAGTTCACATACTGTTGAAGCTTGAAGAATTTTGAGCACTACCTTGCTATCATGTGAAATGAGTGCAATTGTGTGGTAGTTTGCAAATCCTTTGTTATTGCTCTTCTTGGGGATTGGAATGAAAACTGACATTTTACAATCTTGTGGCCACTACTGAATTTTCCAAATTTGCTGGCATATTGACTGCAGCATTTACACAGCATTATCTTTTAGGATTTGAAATAGCTCAGACAGAATTCCATCACCTCCACTAGCTTTGTTCCTAGTGATGCTTCCTAAGGCCCATTTGACTTCACAGTCCAAGGTGTCTGGTTCTAGGTGAGTGATCACACAATCATGGTTATCTGTGCCATTAAGATCATTTTTGTATAGTTCTTTTGTGTATTCTTGCCACCTCTTCTTAATATCTTCAGCTTCTGTTAGGTCCATACCATTTCTGGCCTTTATTGTGCTCATCTTTGCATGAAATTTTCCCTTGGTATCTCTAATTTTCTTGATGTCTTTCTCATTCTATTGTCTTCCTCTACTTTTTGCATTGTTCACTTAGGAAAATTTCTTGTCTCTCCGTGCTGTTCTTGAAACTTTGCATTCAGATGGATATATCTTTCATTTTTTTCCTTTGCTTGCACTTCTCTTCTTTACTCAGCTATTTGTAAAGCCTCCTCAGACAATTATTTTTCCTTTTTGCATTTCTTTTTATTGGGGATGGTCTTGATCACTGCCTCTTGTACAATGTTATAAACCTCTGTCCATAGTTCTTTAGGCACTCTATCAGGTCTAATCCCTTGAATCTATTTGTAACTTCCATTGTATAATGATAAGGGATTCATGTAGGTCATACCTAATTGGCCTAGTGGTTTTCCTTATTTTCTTCAACTTCAGTCTGAATTTTGCAATAAGGAATTCAATGTCTGAGCCACAACAGCTCCCAGTTTTGTTTTAGCTGACTGTATAGAACTTCTCCATCTTCAAAAGCAAAGAATGTAATCAATCTGATTTCATTATTCACCATCTGGTGATGTCCACATGAGAACTGTCTCTTGTATTATTGGAAAGTGGCGTTTGCTATGACCAGTGCATTTTGTGGCAAAACTCTGTTAGCCTTTGCCCTGCTTCATTCTGTACTCCAAGGCCAAACTTGCCTGTTACTCCAGGTATCCCTTGACTCCCTCCTTTTGCATTCCAATCCCCTGTGATGAAAAGAACTTTTTTTTTTTTTTTATTAGCTCTAGAAGGTCTTGTAGGTCATCATAGAACCATTCAACTTCAGCTTCTTCAGCATTAGTGGTTGGGGCATAGACTTGGATTATTATGATATTTAATGGTTTGCCTTGGAAAGGAACAGAGATCATTCTGTTGTTTCTGAGATGCTACCCAAGTACTGCATTTCAGACTCTTTTGTTAATTATGAGGGTTACTCCATTTCTTCTAAGGACTCTAGCCCACAGTAGTGGATATAATGGTCATCTAAATTAAATTTGCCTATTTCCATTCTCATTTAGTTCACTGATTCTTAAATTATTGATGTTCATCTTGAGATCTTCTTTTTGACCATTTCCAATTTACCTTGATTCATGGACCTAACATTCTAGATTCCTATGCAAAATTGTTCTTTACAGCATCAGACTTTACTTTCACCATCAGACACATCCCAGACTGGGTGTTGTTTCTGCTTTGGCTCAGCCTCTTCATTCCTTCTTGGAGGCATTTCTCTGTTCTTCTCCAGTAGCATATTGGTCACCTCATTCTCCCATGATGGTGAAGTAGAAGGACATGAGCTCATCTTTTCCTGCTAGAACACCAAAATTGCAAGCTGCTAAACAACAGTTGACAGTATAATGTTGGATCCAACCAAAAAAGATACTCATTTCCAAGGGCAAAGGAGAAGCCACAAGACAGTAGTGGCGGGGGGTGGGGGGGGCACATTTAAAATCAAAACTCATACCTGCCAGAGATGCTCGGAGGGCACAAACAAAACCTTGTGCACACCAGGATTCAGGAGAAAAGAAGTAGTGACCCCACAAGAGACTGAGCTGGACTTGCCTGTGACTGTTTAGGAGTTACCAGTGGAGGCGTGGGTCAATAGTGGCTCCCAGTGGAGTCAGGGACTCTGACTACCCTAGTCCTGGGAGTCACACCATGCTGGCACAAGTTCTTTTGGAGAAGTCACCATTACCCCTACTGTAGTTTGACCTCAGGCCAAACTGCAGGGCAGAAACACAGCCTCATCCATTAGCAGAAAACTGAATTAAAGATTTACTGAGCAAGACCCAGTTTTCCCCACCACCAGTCCCTTCCATTAGGAAGCTTCCACAAACTTTTTATCCTCATCCATCAGAGGGCAGACTGGATGAAAACCACAATCACAGCAAACTAACCAATCTGATCACATGGATCATAGCCTTGTCTTACTCAATGAAACTACAAGTCAAGCCATATAGGGCCACCCAAGATGGTTGGGTCGTGGTAGAGAGTTCTGACAAATCCACTGGAAAAGAGAATGGCAAACCACTTCAGCATTTTTGCGTTGAGAACCCCATTAACATTATGGCCTTAATTATTGAGACATGTTGTCTGTATACCCAGATTCCTTAGAGATTTTATCATGAATGTATGATGCTGTGTCTAATGCTTCTTATGCATCTATTGAGATGATCACATAATTTTTACTCTTAGTTTTCCTGATGTGGTATACAAAATCAATTGACTCATTGCAGATATTGAACCATTTTTTCATCCCTGGAATAAATTTCACTTCATGTTGAATGATCCTTTTAAAGCTTTATTGAATTCGGTCTATTACTATTTTTTTCTGACAATTTTTGCATCTATGTTCATCAGAAATATTGGCCTATAATTTTCATTTTTTGCAGTGTCTTTGGTTTTGGTATCAGGTTATACCTTGCAGAATGAATTTGGAAGTGTTCCAGCCTCTTTAAGAAATTTTTGAAGTAGTTTGAGAAGAATAGATATTCACTCTTCTTCAGTGTTTTGTAGAATTCACTTGTGAAACTATCTGGTCATAGACTTTTGTTAACCAAAGTTTTTAGTTACTGATTCAATTTCATGACTAGTGATCAGTCTGTTCATATTTTTTATTCCTTCCTGATCCAGTCTTGGGAGATTGAACATTTCTAAGAATTATCTATTTTTTGGTTGCTTATTTTATTGGCATATAACTATTCATTGTTAGCTCTCATGATCTTCTGTTTTATTTCAGAATTTATTTATTGGTCCTCTCTCTTTTTAAAAAACAAAGACATTACTTTGCCAACTACGTCCGTCTAGTCAGGGCTATGGTTTTTCCTGTGGTCATGTATGGATGTGAGAGTTGGACTGTGAAGAAGGCTGAGCGCCAAAGAATTGATGCTTTTGAATTGAAGTGTTGGAGAAGACTCTTGAGAGTCCTTTGGACTGCAAGGAGATCCAACCAGTCCAATCTGAAGGAGATCAGCCCTGGGATTTCTTTGGATGGAACGATGCTAAAGCTGAAACTCCAGTACTTTAGCCACCTCATCAGTTCAGTTCAGTCACTCAGTCATGTCCAACTCTTTGCGACCCCATGAATCGCAGCATGCCAGGCCTCCCTGTCCATCACCAACTCCTGGAGTTCACTCAGACTCATGTCCATCGAGTCTGTGATGCCATCCAGCCATCTCACCCTCTGTCGTCCCCTTCTCCTCCTGCCCCTAATCCCTCCCAGCATCAGAGTCTTTTCCAATGAGTCAACTCTTCGCATCAGGTGGTCAGAGTACTGGAGTTTCAGCTTTAGCATCATTCTTTCCAAAGAAATCCAGGGCTGATCTCCTTCAGAATGGACTGGTTGGATCTCCTTGCAGTCCAAGGGATTCTCAAGAGTCTTCTCCAACACCACAGTTCAAAAGCATCAATTCTTCAGCGCTCAGCCTTCTTCACAGTCCAACTCTCACATCCATACGTGACTACTGGAAAAACCATAGCTTTGACTAGACGGACCTTAGTCAGCAAAGTAATGTCTCTGCTTTTGAATATGCTATTTAGGTTGGTCATAACTTTTCTTCCAAGGAGTAAGCATCTTTTAATTTCACGGCTGCAGTCACCATCTGCAGTGATTTTGGAGCCCAGAAAAATGAAGTCTGATACTGTTTCCACTGTTTCCCCATCTATTTCCCATGAAGTGATGGGACCAGATGCCATGATCTTTGTTTTCTGAATGTTGAGCTTTAAGCCAACTTTTTCACTCTCCTCTTTCACTTTCATCAAGAGGCTTTTTAATTTCTCTTCACTTTCTGCCTTAAAGGTGGTGTCATCTGCATATCTGAGGTTATTCATATTTCTCCCAGTGATCTTGATTCCAGCTTCTGTTTCTTCCAGTCCATCGTTTCTCATGATGTACTCTGCACAGAAGTTAAATAAGCAGGGTGACAATATACAGCCTTGATGTACTCCTCTTCCTATTTGGAACCAGTCTGTTGTTCCATGTCCATTTCTAACTGTTGCTTCCTGACCTGCATACAGGTTTCTCAAGAGGCAGGTCAGGTGGTCTGGTATTCCCATCTCTTTCAGAATTTTCCACAGTTTATTGTGATCCACACAGTCAAAGGCTTTGGCATAGTCGATAAAGCCGAAATAGATGTTTTTCTGGAACTCTCTTGCTTTTTCCATGATCTAGCAGATGTTGGCAATTTGATCTCTGGTTCCTCTGCCTTTTCTAAAGCCAGCTTGAACATCTGGAAATTCACTGTTCACTTATTGCTGAAGCCTGGCTTGGAGAATTTTGAGCATTACTTTCCAAGCATGTGAGATGAGTGCAATTGTGCGGTAGTTTGAGCCACCTCATGCGAAGAGTTGACTCATTGGAAAAGACTCTGATGCTGGGAGGGATTGGGGGCAGGAGGAGAAGGGGACGACAGAGGATGAGATGGCTGCATGGCATCAGTGACTCGATGGACGTGAGTCTGAGTGAACTCCGGGAGTTGGTGATGGACAGGGAGGCCTGGCGTGTTGCAATTCATGGGGTCGCAAAGGGGTCAGACACGACTGAGTGACTGATCTGAACTGAACTGATGGCTGTGAAGTTCATCAATTTTGCAAATCTTTTCGAAGAACAAACTCTGAGATTCATTGATCTTTTCTGTTGTATTTTTAGTCTCTATTTTATTTATTTCTATTCTGATATTTATTATTCCTTTCCTTCTACTAAATATGGGCTTTGTTTCTTTTTATTTCTGGTCCCTTTAGGAGTAAAGATAGGGTTTTTATTTAATATTTTTCTTATTTCTGAGGTATGCTTGTGTTAAGCTTTCCTTTTAGAAGAGCTTTTTTTTTATTTTTTAAAAAAAATTATTTATTTATTTATTTTTAATTTTTACTTTACAATTCTGTATTGGTTTTGGCATGGATTGACATGAGAAGAGCTTTTGTTGCATCCTATAGATTTTGGAACATTGTGTTTACATTTTCATTTGCCTCAAGGTACTTTTTAATTTTTTGCTTTGATTTCCTTGTTGACTCATTGGTAGTGGTGTGTTTTTTAGCCTCCATGTTCTTGTATTTTTACCAGTTTTATTCTTATAAAAGATTTCTAGTTTCATACCATTGTGGTCACAAAGTTGCTTGATATAGTTTCAATATTCTTAAATTTATTGAGGCTTGTTTTATGGTCTACTGTATGATCTATCCTGGAGAATATTGCATGCTGCTGTTTGGGAATGGAACAATCTGCATTTATATATTTAACTTAATGTGTCATTTAAAGCCAAAATTTCATTATTGATTTTCTGTCTGAATGATCTGTTCTTTGACATAAGTGAGGTGTAGAACTTGTCCCCTACTATTATTTTATTAGTGTCTGTATCTCCTTTTCTATCTGTTAATGTTTACTTTATGTATTAAGTGCTTCTATGTTGAGTGCATAGATATTTACAAGTATTATATTCTCTAGTTGATTTTTCCCCTTTATCATTATATAATATTTTTATTGGTCTTTTCTTCCAGTCTTTATTTTAAAGTCTGTTTTGTCTGGTATAATTGTTGTTACACATGTTTTCTTTACCTCCGTTATAATGGGATATCTTTTTCCATCCCCTCACTTTCAGTCTGCATGTGTCTCTAGATCTGAAGTGCCTATTATAGTCAGCAAACATATGGACATATGGTTTTGTTTTTTAATCTATTCAACTAACCTGTGCTTTTGATTGGAGCATTAACCCATTTACATTCAAAACAATTGTTGATAGATATGCACTTATTACTATTTTGTTAATTTGTTTTTAGTTATAATTTTGTGCTCTTCTTCCCTTGCTCTCTTTCCTGGTGATTTTATATCTAGCTTCACTACCGTATTTGGATTCCTTTCTCTCTTTTTTGGTAACTAGTAAAAGTTTTTGGTTTATGGTTGTTATATGTATATATAATCTTTTAAGCTGAAACATTTTAAAACCATATATTTTTATTGATTTCCCCATGTTTCAGACTCATATTTTGCATATTTTTATGTTTTGTGTTCCTTTCTGTCTTTAACCTACCTACTTACTATATAAGTGGTTAATCCATTACCTTCGCTATGTTTGCTTTTCCCAGGGACATTTTTCCTTTCATCATTTTCTTATATCTAGTTGTGGCCTTGTTTGCTTAGAGATATTCTTTGAACATTTCTTGTAAGACTGGCTTAGTGGTGATGCGTTCTTTCAGCATTTGCTTGTCTGTTAAATTCTTTATCTTTCCTTCAGTTCTGAATAATATCCTTGCTGGGTAGAGTATCTTTGATTGTAGGTTTTTTCCTTTTATCACTTTGAATAAACTGTGCCCCTTGCTTCTGGCCCACAGTCTCTGCTAAAAAGTCAATTGAGACTCTAGGATGTTCCCTGAAACATAATTAATTGCTTTTCTTTTACTGCTTTTAATGTTCTTTTTTTTTTTTTTTTACCATTTTAATTATAATATCTTGGATTGGGACATTTTTGGGCTCATCTTGTTTGAGACTTTGTGCTTCCTGGATGTGTATATCTGTTTCCTTTTCCAGATTAGGGAAGTTTCATTATTATATCTTCAATATGTTCTCTGTCCCATTCTCTCTCTCTCTTCCCCTTCTGGGATCCCTACAGTGAGAATATTAGTAGAAATAATGTTGTTCCAGAGTTCCTTAAACTATCCTTATCAATTTTTTTTCTTTTGATATTTTGATTGTTGTTCTGTTTTCCTTATCATTGCTCCGTTTCTCTGTATTTTGTAACCTGATATTGATTTCCTCTAGTGTATTTTTTATTTCAATTATTGTATTGTTTTTTTCTAATGAGTTCTTTTTTACATATTTTCTATCTCTTTGTTGAAGAGATAGAAATTCAGAGACTTCTCATGGAGCCTATCTATTCTTTCCTGATTTTGGTGAGCATTTATGTGGCTATATTTTAAGACTTTTATGTAAATTGCTTAATTTTGTTTAGTTCTTTTTCTGAGATTTTTGTCTTGTTCTTTCATTTGGAAAGTATGACTATGTACCCTCATTTTGTTTTTCTCTGTGTTTGTTTTTAATGTGTTAGGTATATGATCTACATGTCCTGGTTTTGGAAGAGTGGCCTATGTTCCAGGATCCTATGGGGCCCAAGGGTGTAGTCCCCTCTGGGCATGGAGCCAGGTGCTCCTGGGGCATCCTCGGTATGGGCTGTGTGTGCCCTCTTTGTGGTTGAGTCGTAATAGCTGCAGGCATCTGGTGTGTGAGGCTGGATGGGACATTCCAGGATGGGAGCCACATTGGAGTGGTGCTGATGGGAGCCAGCCGTTGTGAGATGGGGCAGAAGCCAAATTTAGAGGGGCTGATGAGATGGGGAAGAAGCTAAATTTGTAAGGAAAGCATATTGACTGGGGCTGGTCCTCAGGGAAATGACAGGGGCCCATAGTGACAGCTATGTTGATGGAGAGTGACAGAAATGCACCCACCAGTTAGGTGGAAGGAGAGTTAAAAAGATGGCGCTAATTTTTTCCTTCCCTGGAGTAAGTCCTACCAGATCCCTGCCACTCCAGCACAAGCCCTAATTGAACAAAGAATCTCCCTTTTCTATGACTCAGGTGCTTTTCAAGCTGCTACCTCTGTGCTGGGACTTGAAGTGAGGAAATCTGTGTATGAGCACTTTAAAAGTGGAATCTTGGTTTCCCACAGCCCCCCAGTTCTCCTGGTTATAAGACCCATTGGTTTTCAAAACCAGAGTTTATGGGGCTCATTTGCTTGGTGCAGTTCCCCAGGCTGGGGATTCTGACATAGGTCTCATGCACCTCTCCTCACGAGAGGCCTCCACGTTAGTAGTACCCCTCCTACTGTGGGTTCTGACCAAATCACATTTCTGCCCCTCCTACCAACATGATGTGTGATCTTTTCTTTTGGTCCTTTGTTATTGAAAGTCTGCACTGCTAGTCTTCACGTTGTTCTCAGAGACACGTTCTCTATGCAATTGTGGTTTTGATGTGTCCATGAAAAGATGTTAGCTTAGGATCTGTCCACTCTGCCATCTTGATCTGGATTTCTAAACTAGTGGTCAGTTTTGTTATTTGTCAATTGTGTATAGAGATTTTCTGATTGATTTTTTAAAATCATATACATATGTAACACATAGACTTGAATTTGTTATAGTTGTAGCAAAATTTTAATTAATATATTCTGCAAAACTAAACCATTTAGGATTTGGCATTTTCAGTCTTATTCATGACTTTGTATATAGAAACATTAAACTTGCTATGTTTAGGTCTCTTAAATCTTAGAATATGACAATAATATTTATATGTTGTTTCATATATTACCATTTAAAGTGAAAATTCAACTCTTTTAAAAACAATTTATACAGATGAACATTTTTTGGGAAAAATTAGTTTGATTTTTCTTTCTTTTCTTTTTTAGATTTTTAAATTTTTATTTTTACTTTATTTTAATTTACAATACTGTATTGTGATTTTTCTTGAACATATTGATCATTTTCTTGTAGAAAACACAGGACCAAGTGTGTGTTTTATAGCAGAATGCTTGTGGAGTGAGAAATCAAGAAATGCAACTGACTTCACAAAGTATTAATATGCTATATGCCATTTTGGAACAACAGACTGGTTCCAAATAGGAAAAGGAGTATGTCAAGGCTGTATATTGTCACCCTGCTTATTTAACTTATATGCAGAGTACATCATGAGAAACGCTGGGCTGTAAGAAACAAGCTGGAATCAAGATTGCTGGGAGAAATATCAATAACCTCAGATATGCAGATGATACCACCCTTATGGCAGAAAGTGAAGAGGAACTAAAAAGCCTCTTGATGAAAGTGAAAGTGGAGAGTGAAAAAGTTGGCATAAAGCTCAACATTCAGAAAACTAAGATCATGGCATCCGGTCCTATTACTTCATGGGAAATAGATGGGGAAACAGTGGAAACAGTGTCAGATTTTATTTTGGGGGGCTTCAAAATCATGGCAGATGGTGACTACAGCCATGAAATTAAAAGACACTTACTCCTTGAAAGAAAAGTTATGACCAACCTAGATAGCATATTCAAAAGCAGAGACATTACTTTGCCAACAAAGGTCTGTCTAGTCAAGGCTATGGTTTTTCCAGTGGTCATGTATGGATGTGAGAGTTGGACTGTGAAGAAAGCTGAGTGCCGAAGAATTGATGCTTTTGAACTGTGGTGTTGGAGAAGACTCTTGAGAGTCTCTTGGACTGCAAGGATATCCAACCAGTCCATTCTATTTACTTATTTATTATTATTTTTATTTACTTTATTTTACTTTACAATACTGTATTGGTTTTGCCATACAATTCTAAAGGAGATCAGCCCTGGGATTTCTTTGGAGGATATGATGCTGAAGCTGAAACTCCAGTACTTTGGCCACCTCATGCGAAGAGTTGACTCATTGGCCAAGACTCTGATGCTGGGAGAGATTAGGGGCAGGAGGAGAAGGGAACGACCCAGATGAGATGGCTGGATGGCATCAGTGACTCGATGGACATGAGTTTGAGTGAACCCTGGGAGTTGGTGATGGACAGGGAGGCCTGGTGTGCTGCGATTCATGGGGTCGCAAAGAGTCGGACACGACTGAGCAACTGAACTGAACTGAACTGATGCCATTTTTCTTTATTTTTTGTATTGTAATGAGTTTTAACTTTTATGAATTAATTTACTGTAAAATTGAAATGCGCCATTTAAAAAATTTTATTGAAGATATTATTTTTTTCCCCTGCCATTTCATAGGTAAGAGAACAAACCTGAAGCTGAACTGATAGATAATATTTGAATTCTGTACTTGTACATATTGTGAGCATATGTAATTACACATTTTAAAAAGCCATTGAGCTTATAATGGACCATCCAAAATCTTGAAAGTTTAGTCCATGTAATATAAAGAAATGAACTCCATTTATTGAAATGTTATAACAAGGGTTAATGATGCTCATGTTTTATACACTACTAAAAAGAAATTATATGGCTCAGATTATTGTAATAGTAATTTCCTATTTCCAAATTTATTCTTTTGAAAAAATGATTTCTGAAATCTTTCACACAGGTAATTATCCCTTGCTCCATCTCATTATGGGGTGGAATAAAATAAGTTATAGACTTGATGTCCAAAGGAAAAGTTTGACTAACCTTCAAGGAAGGTTATATGGTTAGAAATATATATATATATTTTTTCTCACTAGGGAATTCAAGATTTAATAAGGGTGTAACACATACTTAATACATTATTAGAAATTTATAAGAGCATGTAGGACGGGCATACATTACACAAAGACTAATTGCTGAATTTTTATTCTATTGTATTTAATTTAGTAATTTAAATATTTCAAAATAGTTTTAAAATATTAACTTTTCAAGACTGAGCATTGGAAATGGATTCAAATAGATTGTCTTATTCAGATATCCAATGTTTCCAGCTAGACTTTTAACCTGCTTTAATTTTTAAGATATTGTTTTCAATTTTCCTATATTGTTGTTATGAACTCCTCTTTGGTTTGCTAAGACATAGCTGCAAGTGTCTTCATTCTCCAGAACTGATGTAACAAAATACCACAAACTGGGTAACTTAGAACAACAGACATTTTGTTGACTTAGTTCTGGAGGCTAGAAGACCTAAATCAAGGTGTTGGCAAGGTCATGCTGCCTTTGAAATCTGCAGGGAAGTCTTTCCTTTCCTCTTCCTGGCTTCTGGTGGTTTGCTGGCCATCTTTGGCATTCTTTGTTTTGTGGACACATCATTCCAAAATTTCCTATTCACATGGCATTCTTCCAGTGTCTCTGTTAGGGTGAGGTCATATAGGGTGGGCCCTTAATCCAACATGACTGGGGCCCTTAAAATGGAGCCTATATGAAGAGACAGAGCCACAGGAAGGAAATAAGGTCATATTCTGAGGTACTGAGGGTTAAGATTTCAGCCTATGAATTTTGAGGGGACACAGTTTGACCTATAACAACCTCCCACTCAGATAAAAACCTGAATGCCTTATTTATGCAACTGTGTACAAGCCCCTGTGTCCTTGTCTTTTGAAGTAAAAGGTTTACTCAAGAATTAACTTTTGGGGAATGTGATGATGTAGAAACAAAGAATAGCTGTTGGGCTGGGGAACTGGTAACAATTTAGACTATAGACTGTAACTCCATCACATGGCAGAATCACTGAACTCCTTGCTCCCTGAAAGATATAAAGGCCAGATACCCATTGCTAAGTTGTTTTTACAGGAAACAGATCCCCACCAAATGAAAACTTCTAACCAAAAGAACAGAGACCTTAGCCTGGTTGAAACCAGAAGATTTGGCATAACCTTGATGCCAACCAATCCAAGAATCATGCACGACCTGATCATGTATCTTGCAGCCCCTCCCTCGCACTGCCTTTAAAACCCCTTCCCTGAAGGCTGTCCAGGAGTTTGGGTCTCTTGAGCACAAGCTGCGTGTTCTTGCTTTCTGCTCTTGTCTTTCTTCATTGCAACCTGGTGTCAGTAGATTGACTTTACTGCGTGCTGCTGAATGGGCACAAGTTTGGTTCAGTCACATTTCCAAATGAGCTTTTTTAGTGCAAGATGGTGCTGTCAGCTGCATTTATCAGTGCAGAGATCCTGCTTCTTTGGGAGAGGTAGCAGTCACTTCAAATGTATCAGAACCTGACTGATAGGAAGCAGACCTCAACTGTTACCTAATACTGTTATTGCATATGTGGACAGTCATCACTTAATTGTCCACCTATGAAGATCTGGACGGACTGATAGGACATTTGCTTCTCACTAAGTGCAACTTGAAATTATTTAAAAACTTCTGCTTTTCTCAGATATAAAGTATTAACATCTATCAGAATATATAACACACAGCATTTTTATTTTTAGAATCCAGTCTAACTGTATTGCAGGAGAAGATTTCAGTTAATGGGAACATCTAGGAGACCTAGAATATCATAAGCATTTGTCCTTGTATGTAGCCTACAGTCACCAGAATAGGCACACTCTGTGTCTGGAAACCAAGTTTGTCTGGACTATGGTCTAACTTTCCTTTTTATTATTAGTGGTGTGGGATTTGGCAATTTTTCTGCTTTATATATCTCTTGACTGGATGTAGATCAATAATATTGATCTAAGATAAATCACAAAAATCACACACACAAGTAAAACATACTCTTCATGTCAATCTATGCCAAAACCAATACAGAATTGTAAAGTAAAAATTAAAAATAAATAAATTAATTAATAAAAAAAAATAAAAAAAAAGAAAAGTACATTGAGCACATATTGATTCACAAGTGGTGTCAGCAAATATCACAAAATAGACATCATGTGGAGCACTTTTCCTTATCTTAGAACAATCTGATTAGAAATTAACAATAAAAGATGTGCCTGAAAACCAAAAAACAAATTTCCAAACTCTGAAGTTGCAAACTTTTTAGAATGGAACAGTAATAAAGTACATATCAAAACTTCTGTAATGCAGATAACAAGGTGTTTTGAAAAATACCACATTTATGATCTTAAATAAGTTTATCAAGAAACAACATTTTATAGGTTTTTCTGTTTTCTACTTACTCATGTTTGGAAAGATACTCTACGTATCCAGGCTATATTTTTCAACAGGCAAGGTGTTAAATGGTCTTTTTCTGTCTCTTTGTTCATTGAGTCTAGACTGAATTCACTTCTCATATTTATTTGGATGACAGTTTGAGAAAACATATACTCAGTCTTCCTTTTCAGGGCAAACTGAATTAATCTCTCCTATGCTTTGTGGAGATCATTTCTAGATGTTTGCTTTAAGTTGTTGTTAGTCTTAATTTTGAGTGGTGATGTGTTTTCATCTTTTCATATACCTTGATAAGTACTTTGGTGAAAAGGTAGGAGAGGGAGTATCAGAGGGTGTTAACAAATGCCATTAAAAAAAAATGTGGTATTTGTCCCTTTGTTTCTGAAGTGATGAAGTTTTGAGCAAGTAAAATTAAGAGTTTACCTAGGCCATACTTTGATCAAATTCAGGCAGAGTCAGTTTATTTCAAGTCTATAATTAATTGCCTCTGTGCTGGTCATGTGATTTGTTTACAGAAGAAATCTCCTTATTCTTTGTGTGCCTGAGTGTCATACACACCACTGATATAATTTCCTTCTCCATTTTACCTTAAACAAATACCCCTTATCTGCTTTCATTCTGAGGTTTGCAGATTTCTTAACAGTTTTATTCACTAAAAGCCCCAGTAGACTCTCAGGCAGTTGCAAATAACACACTAAATAAAAGCTGAAATTTAGCCCAGGATGAAAATAGATACAGATGTACAAATCCTATCTCAGACTTCTGAATCAGAATTTGGGTTGGTATTACAAAGTCAGGATTGGGATTTTGTAATTATAGTTTTAAAAAGTGGTTTTAACTCATGCCCCTGGTGGCAAAACAGTCAAATGAACGAACAAACAAAACCCCAAAACTCCCACTAATTTGTTGTATGCAAATTGACTAATTATTTAATTAATATGGTGGATAGGTTCTAAATTATATTCCATCTGGCTTCATTTCTTAAGTATGAATGACTGCAGTGCAATTGTAAAAGCTTGGTGGTTCAACTGGACTTGGACCAAATCCCACCTTGCCTCTTGTGAGCAGGTCTCATCCTGTTACTCTGTGCCTTGGCCAAGTCACTGTCTTTGAACCCATTTTCCTATTTCAAAAATGGGGATAATATCATCTATTAGTATAACAAAGTGAAAGTGAAAGTGAAGTCGCTCAGTCGTGTCTGACTCTTTGCTACCCCATGGACTGCAGCCTATCAGGCTCCTCTGTCCATGGGATTTTCCAGGCAAGAGAGCTGGAGTGGATTGCCATTTCCTTCTCCAGGGATCTTCCCGACCCAGGAATCGAACCCCGGTCTCCCTCATTGCAGGCAGACGCTTTACCGTGGGAGCCAAAGGATTCATTTAATGGGTAGGATCTTGTTTTCCAGGTGTCTGGGTGGAAACCCAATGCTGAAAATAGTAGGTGACAAAATTCTGAACATTCTAAATGGAATGATTTGCTGAAAAGTGACCAAAGCTGTCTTGAGACAGAAAAGCCACATACAAGAGAAGAGATGCAGGATAGACTGATCAGAAAGGGGGTTTGTTTGAAGAATTTATTAGCCTGGAAGGCATAACCCAGACCCCCATACAGCTTCTCCTTGATGCTGTGGCCTCATCCTGCAGATGGTACAAAGAAAATATTGTACTTTATTTCACAAGCTTCATTATTTACATATATTTAACCCACATGACTCCCTTTATCAGCTCTGGGTACCTTTATGATAATGTCTCATTTGGGTACCATTTTGTTTGGTTAACTAAAACCTAGCATCTTCTACTTGAGGCTCCCCCACCATCAGTTCAGTTCAGTTCAGTCGCTCAGTCGTGTCCGACTCTTTGCGACCCCATGAATCGCAGCACGCCAGGCCTCCCTGTCCATCACCATCTCCCGGAGTTCACTCAGACTCACGTCCATCGAGTCCGTGATGCCATCCAGCCATCTCATCCTGGGTCGTCCCCTTCTCCTCCTGCCCCCAATCCCTCCCAGCATCAGAGTCTTTTCCAATGAGTCAGCTCTTCGCATGAGGTGGCCAAAGTACTGGAGTTTCAGCTTCAGCATCATTCCTTCCAAAGAAATCCCAAGGTTGATCTCCTTCAGAATGGACTGGTTGGATCTCCTTGCAGTCCAAGGGACTCTCAAGAGTCTTCTCCATAGAACTGCCAAAAACTCTGGAATCTGCTTGGCTCAGGGTAGGAAATGGGGGATTCAGTCTTCTGTAAGCTGAAGATTTGGAGTTGGATACCCCAGTTGGAAGTTCTCTGGGACTAGTTAGGTATAGCTGGTTGTTTGTCCACGGACTTTTACTGTTGAGGTCACAGGTTCTCCATCTCAGCCTTCTTGTTTTCTTGGTAATCAATCCTCTCCTTCGTAATCTCAGGCATTCCCATTCAGGACCACTGTTATGCAAACAATTTCCTAGCCACAGTTACACCCTCTTGAAAGTGAAAGTGTTAGTCTTTCAGTCTTGTCTGACTCTTCGTAACCCCATGGACTGTAGCCCACCAGGCTCCTCTGTCCAAGGAATTCTCCAGGCAAGAACACTGGTTGTTGTTGTTTCTGATGTTGTTCAGTCGCTTAGTTGTGCCAATTCTTTGTGACCCCATGGACTGCAGCATGCCAGGCTTTCCTGTCCTTCACTATCTCCCATAGTTTGCTCAAACTCATGTCAATTGTGTTGATATTCCCATCCTAGAAAATTGGAGTGAGTAGCCATTCCCTTCTTCCTGGATGGAATCCTCCCCACCCAGGGATCCGACCCGAGTCTCTTGTGTCTCCTAAATTGTAGGCAGATTCTTTACCAGCTGAGCAACCAGGGATGCCCACAACAAATACCACAATTTTTTATAACCCTTCTAAAGCTTATAAAAATGCCAACATCTCTTGCCTGAAACATTCATCTCATTTCCTGCCTTTAGGACCTCCATCCATCTTCCACACAGTAACTGGAGTGATCACTGTTTTCTCTGCTTCTTTTGGAGAAGGCAATGGGATCCCACTCCAGTACTCTTGCCTGGAAAATCCCATGGATGGAGGAGTCTGATAGGCTGTAGTCCATTGGGTCACTAAGAGTCGGACACGACTGAGTGACTTCCCTTTCACTTTTCACTTTCATGCATTGGAGAAGGAAATGGCAACCCACTCCAGTGTTCTTGCCTGGAGAATCCCAGGGACGGGGGAGCCTGGTGGGCTGCCATCTATGGGGTCGCACAGAGTCAGACACGACTGAAGCAACTTAGCAGCAGCAGCTTCTTTTAATCTTTCAGCTCAAGCTTTAAAATCATTTTGTTAAGTTTTCAGTTAACATGTTAATTTAGAGAGATTTGAAATCTTTGCAATGTTCACTTTTTCATTGAAAACATGATTATGTGTCCATTTGTCCAAGTCCAACAAAGTTTTATAGTTTCTTTATATAGGTCCTAGAGATTTCCTGTTGGTTTTGTATTTCATGCTGTGAGTAGAAAGTACTTCTGTCTTCTTTTCTAATTAGTTATGACAAGGATATGTGAATGCTATTGAACTTTGTGTATTTGTATAAAATAATTTATGAGTTAATCTGTCAGATAATTCACATTATTTTCCAGGTGGGACACCAAAATATTAAAAAATACTGTTCATTTTATTAAATTTTCAAATATGCCTTTGTCTTGGTGTTCTTATCTTTCTCAAATCTAACTACATGTATGTTAGATCTTTTACATGTAGTATACCTCTTCACATTTATTTTTTATATTAAAAATGTTAAAAATAGTGATGATTTGGTCTTTTTTAAAAGTAAAGATTTTCCTGTTATATTGCATTGACTGGAATTTCTGAAATTAAAAAAAAAATTATGGTTCCGAAAATTATACCACTCATTTCTATTTTCTACATTGTGTACTGGTTAAAATTATCTCAGACTGCATTGAATCAACATTTATCTTCCTTTTTCTGAAGTAGATGTATTTGGAGACAGTTTTCTCCTGTGCTAGTGGGGTCTCTATCTGTTTATATCCTTTTAAGTTGTTCAAAATCACTCAAATCTTTATTACTACCATTGCTATTATTACTAACAAAACAGTAAGATGACAGCAAACTATATTTGCAAAAAGAGAACTATAATTCCATTGCTCTTATTATTAGCAATTAGAATTGGAGGGATACTTTTTCTATTTATAATTGAAAAGTGAAAGTGTTAGTCCCTTAGTCATGACTGACTAGCCTGCCAGCCTCCTCTGTCCATGGAATTCTCCAGGCAAGAATACTGGAGTGGGTTTCTGTTCTCTCCTCTAGTGGATCTTCCCCACCCAGAGATTGAATCAGCATACTTATTTTATTTTTATCTATATCATGGTTGAAATTAAAATGTTATTATTATTTGGTAATTTATTTAATTTTTATAATTCCAAAAACATGTCTTACAAATACCAAACTTCTTGTGTTTAACAAGGGTGTCTAATTGGGAAAACTTTACCTCATTTGTGTATGCGTGCTTAGTCTTATCTGAAGCTTTGCAATCCAGTGGACTGTCAGGCTCCTCTGTCCATGGGATTTTCCAGGCAAGGATACTGGAGTTGGTTGTCATTTTCTACTCTAAAGGATCTTCCTGACCCTGGAATTGAAAGTACAACTCTTGCATCTTATGGTTTTGCAGGCGGATTCTTTACCACTACGCCACCTGGGAAACCTTATTTAAGGTACACAAAAAAGGGAGAGATAATTTCAGTGATATTAAATTTTTCTGTAAAATTAAATGATATATAATTATGATAGAAACACCTATGTTATACTTAATAAAATCACATTTCTTAGGGTAAATAAAAATACTTTAAAGTATCTTGGTTTATTTTAAAATATGCTATTATTAAAGATTATATTTCTAAGAAAGAATCACAATTCACAAGTTACAATAGAGAACTGAATGTAAGTGTTCTTGATTTTTATATATGCCCAGACAGAATGACATTTTGATTGTTACCTTAGAAATTTTGTGTTGTATTCAATGGCTCAGGTTAGAGGTTGAATGCTGGTCTAAGTTTTTATCTACTGTTGTTCAGTCACCCAGTTTGACTCTTTGTAACTCCATGGACTGCAGCATGCCAAGGCTCCCTGTCCTTTACCATCTCCCCAAGTTTGCCCAAGGTTCATGTCCATTGAGTTGAGGATGGCATCCAGCCATTTCATCCTCTGACCCCCTCTCCTCCTTCAATCTTTTCCATCATCAGGGGCTTTTCCAGTGAGTCAGCTATTCTCATCAAATGACCAAAATACTGGAGCTTCAGCTTCAGCAACAGTCCTTTCAAACAGTATTCAGGGTTAATTTCCCTTAAGATTGATTGGTTTGATCTCCTTGCTGTCCAAGGGACTCTCAGGAGTCTTCACTAGCACCACAGTTTGAAGACATCAGTTCTTTGGCATTCTGCCTTCTTTACAGTCCAGCTCTCATAACCATACATGACCACTGGGAAGACCACAGCCTTGACTATGTGGACCTTTGTTGCAGTGTAATGTCTCTGCTTTTCAACACACTCTCTAGGTTTGCCATATCTTTCCTATCAAGAAGCAAATATTTTCTGATTTCATGGCTGCAGTCACCATCAGCAGTGATTTTAGAGCCGAAGAAGAGGGAATCTATCACGACTCCCACATTTTCCCCTTCTATTTGCCACGAAGTAATGCACTCATCTCACACGCTAGTAAAGTAATGCTAAAAATTCTCCAAGCCAGGTTTCAACAATACGTGAACCGTGAACTTCCTGATGTTCAAGCTGGTTTTAGAAAAGGCAGAGGAACCAGAGATCAAATTGCCAACATCTGCTGGATCATGGAAAAAGCAAGAGAGTTCCAGAAAAACATCTATTTCTGCTTTATCGACTATGCCAAAGCCTTTGACTGTGTGGATCACAATAAACTGTGGAAAATTCTGAAAGAGATGGGAATACCAGACTACCTGACCTGCCTCTTGAGAAATCTCTATGCAGGTCAGGAAGCAACAGTTAGAACTGGACATGGAACAACAGATTGGTTCCAAATAGGAAAAGGAGTACATCAAGGCTGTATATTGTCACCCTGCTTATTTAACTTCTATGCAGAGTACATCATGAGAAACGCTGGACTGGAATAAACAAGCTGGAATCAAGATTGCTGACAGAAATATCAATAACCTCAGACATGCAGATGACACCACCCTTATGGCAGAAAGTGAAGAAGAACTAAAAAGCCTCTTGATGAAAGTAAAAGAGGAGAGTGAAAAAGTTGGCTTAAAGCTCAACATTCAGAAAATGAAGATCATGCATCCGGTCCCATCACTTCATGGGAAATAGATGGGGAAACAGTGGAAACAGTGTCAGACTTTATTTTTTTGGGCTCTAAAATCACTGCAGATGGTGACTGCAATGATAAAATTAAAAGACGCTTACTTCTTGGAAGAAAAGTTATGACCAACCTAGATAGCATATTCAAAAGCAGAGACATTACTTTGCCAACAAAGGTCCGTCTAGTCAAGGCTATGGTTTTTCCAGTGGTCATGTATGGATGTGAGAGGTGGACTGTGAAGAAGGCTGAGCGCTGAAGAATTGATGCTATTGAACTGTGGTGTTGGAGAAGACTCTTGAGGGTACCTTGGACTGCAAGGGGATCCAACCAGTCCGTTCTGAAGGAGATCAGCCCTGGGATTTCTTTGGAAGGAATGATGCTAAAGCTGAAACTCCAGTACTTTGGCCACCTCATGTGAAGAGTTGACTCATTGGCAAAGACTGATGCTGGGAGGGATTGGGAGCAGGAGGAGAAGGGGATGACTGAGGATGAGTTGGCTGGATGGCATCACGGACTCGATGGATGTGAATCTGAGTGAACTGTGGGAGTTGGTGATGGACAGGGAGGCCTGGCATGCTGCAATTCATGGGGTCGCAAAGAGTCGGACACGACTGAGCAACTGAACTGAACTGAGGGTCAGATGCCATGATCTTGGTTTTTTACATATTTGGTTTTAAGCTGACTCCTTTATTATCTTCTTTTCACTATTTCTTGACTACCTCATCAGGAGATTTTTTTAGTTTCTCTTCACTTTCTGCCCTTAGAGTGGTATCATCCTCATATCTGAGGTTGTTGATGTTTCTCCCTCCTATCTTGATTCCATCTTGTAACTCATCCAGCCCAGCATTTCTCTCCCAGTGTATAGGTTAAACAAACAGAGTGACAGCAGACAGCCCTGTCATACTTCTTTCTTTTATCTATAAACATACATGTTATAGGATAATGCTATACGTACAATAATGATGTCTCAAGAATGTATGAATGAAGAAATCCAGTCACTTTAAAGCTCAAGAAATTTGGAGAGACTGGGATATTCCCCTTTCTCTCTTGACAGAGACATTCATCTTATCTGGCAATTTCTGGTTCCTGCAGCATCTCCAGGCCAACAGTTCAGGATGCACAGAATTCCACCTTGGATGGCTGAACAAAATCTTCATTTTTCTTTTGATTAATGGTATGAACTCCCATATAAAAATGTGCCAGAATGTACCTATCAGTTACAGAGTGTGATAGATGTAACTATCACTTTTGATGTAATGGTATGAGCTCCTGTATAAGGAAGATATGGGATCTTTTTGTGGTACTGAAAGATGATTATCTACTTATTTTAACCACATGTACCTATTTCTAGGTAATCTTCCTTGATGGATATTCAGTTTTCCCTTAATAATTTTTTTCTAACTCTTCCTTTTCATTAGTCTTGTCTGAGAAGTTTAGATAAATCTGTCAAGATACAGGCTGATTTTATGTTGTACACTGTGTCTGATATATGTTTGCTTTTGCGATCACTCTGATTACTGTTATTGCCACCATATTATTTTAATACTAGATCTTCCTTGCTCTGTAAAACTAATTATCTTTATACAAGTTCTGTCTAGGAAGTTGAATTATAGCCCACAGAACACACAATAATAATAGAACGGCAAGCTTACCCGTAGAAAATAGTTTCAATATAGGGAAGAAATTGTCACAGTGCATAGAGAACGTGAGTCTTAAGGGTGCTGAGTGTTCATGGAAAGCAAGGAAGACCTCCTCACTCTGTTCACTTTAATCTTTGGTTGATTGCTTCAATAAATTTTTAAAACGTCATCTCTTTGTTTTAAGGTGATAATTTATACAAAAAATCAATTCCTATGCCATCATATGACCGGGATAAATTTAGTTCAACAGATCAGTTCTGTTAAAATAACACTTATTGATCACCCCTATGTCTTATGAGCCAGAGGTAATATCCATGCTCTGGAGGTATTCTAGTAATACACTGACATCCAAGCACTTGAGAGAATCTGGTGTTTTCAAATACTGCATACCAATAATTTGCATATATAATGTAATAATTTACAAGGGGAAATGATGCTAAAATAATGTAAGGTTTACTGCAAAAAAGAAGTCCTCTATAAATATTAATTGTAATATTAGCTATCTTTGTCTTTTGATAAGATAAGCTGGTTTTCATTAAAGAGATAAATGATTATCCCATTTTAATATTACATTATTGTTTAAAATAGCAAAAAAATATTGATTTGTTATTATGTGCCCAGTACTTTACATAAAATCTTTGCTCTTGTTTTTCCTATTAATTACTTTTGATAATAATTCTGGATACTTAATGAAAGTATAATGAAGAGCACAAAATCAATAACTCCTTCACTCAAAGACAGTCATGATCAAAATTTTGGCATAGATGTTTCAAGTGATTTTTTCGTGTCTAGTCTCCACATGTATTGGTAATTTAAATGAAATTAGTAACATGATGGTCTATATTTTTTTCATTGAATAAACATCACTTTTCATTAATTTACTAAGTATTTATTGAAAATATTTATGGGTTTAAATATTCTGCCACATTTTTAGCAGCAGCATGGTATACCATTTCTCAGAGGCATCGTGATTTGTTCAAACAGTCAAGTACTGTTGGTCTTCTACAGTGATCAAACTTTGGATCACCATGAACAATGCTGGGTGATTTTCTGAAATTGAAATTGCTACTTTAAAGTGTATACATATTTTTAAATTAATAGTATGTGTTGTCTAAAAGCTTTATAAGAAAGTTGTGTCAAGTTAAATTGAGTGAAATAGTCTATGAAAGTATCTATTTCCCAGTACTTTAGTAAATATTGTCAATAAAAAATATTTTCATTAGTTTTAATTTACATTTTTTACTTAAAAGCAGAGTTAATTATTTTTTCATGTTTAGTGCACTTAAAATTTTATGTTAGTGACTTAGTTGATCATATTTTTTACCCATTTTAATTGAACTTTTCTTTTTCACTCCACTGTGAGAAATCTCGTGATATATTAAATACCATATTAAGCCCTCTACTTGTTTTATTCATAGCTTAAGTTTTTCTGCTTATTTGCTTCTGACTCGATTTTTAAATGTTAAAGTTAGTTTTTACAAGGAAAGTCTATCAGTCTCTTATGTCATGCTTTCTACATCTGTTTATGCTTAAAAAGGCTTCCTTGCCAGGAGATTGGAATAAGAGAAACTAATATTTTCTTTCAGTACATTTTATATTTAGTGTAGGTGGTAGAATATTTTCTGAGTTCACAGTATGCCTGAAGGATATATTTCTGTTGATTTTATATGTGAATGTCAGCAGGACTAAGTACAGACTGCCTGGGATCAATTTTTTTCACTCACAAAAATTCATCATTTTGTACATACTGCTCCATTATATCTTACTCTTTAATGAAGATAGCTTTATTTTCCATTTTTTTTTTAAACAACAGATTTATTCTTTTTCCTTATGGAGTATTTATGAATCATTATTTATTTTTTAAATTAAAAGTTTTATCAAGATATGTCCAGAGGGTGGCTTATTTTCATTATTTTTGTTTTAATGATGATAAGTTCTTTTTAATACATAGGTTCATATATATTTTCCAGGTTCAGGAAAGTTTTCTTGTATTATAACTTTTTATACTATTTGGCTCCGTTTGTTCTTTCCCCCTTTTTAGTAGCTCCAATTATATGCAATGGTAAATCAATTTCCACATATCTACTATCCTCTCTTATGGTTTTATCATTTAATTATTCTTACTGCATTGTAGGGAAATTCTAAAGCTTTTTTCCAATTAGATTTTCTGCTCTGTTGATTCTGATCTTCAGTACTTCTCTAAGACCTTCAATTTAAATTCAATGACTTTAAGTATGTCTTGCCATTCCCTCCTGGCCTGAAGAGTTTCTATTGGTAGAATGGACTTTTGGACTCTGAGGGAGAGGGAGAGGGTGGGATGATTTGGGAGAATGGCATTGAAACATGTATACTATCATGTAAGAAATGAATTGCCAGTCTATGTTCGATACAGGATACAGGATGCTTGGGGCTGGTGCACGGGAATGATCCAGAGAGATGATATGGGGTGGGAGGTGGGAGGAGGGTTCATGATTGGGAACTCATGTACACCCATGGCAGATTCATGTCAATGCATGGCAAAACCAATACAGTATTGTAAAGTAAAATAAAGTAAAAATAAAAATTAAAAAAAAAATAAAAGCATCAAAAAAAAAATTCAATGACTATGGTTTTATGTCTTTAAAATTTTTATCTCATCCAGCTCCTTATCGTTCAGTAAGATAGCAGTTTAGAGTGTTTTCTTACTAGTTTAGCTGTGGTTTCCTCTCTTTTTGCAGTCAGTTACATTTAAAAAAATGAGGACATAAAGACTATGTGTACCTCTGTTTCTGGTGACATGATTACCTTTTTATTTTGTTCCCCAATATTTTTATTTGTCCCCCTTTTTTTCCTTGCCTTTAAGAAGGAGCAATATATCTAGGGTCAACGCATACTCCAAATGGTCAGTAATAATCCAGTGTGTATACCAGAGAGAGCTCCAAGTTCAAACCATGGAAGATAGCATTAGATTGATGTATGTCTCAGAAACCATGGAGAAGCTGAGGCATATCTCTTTCATTGACCATTCATCTTTGCATATTCTGGAATGAAATCAATACCTTCAGAGTCTTCAGAGGCCAGTGGTTCAGAGTATACAACCCCAAGGCTGCATGATGGATCGATTAGATTATATCAGTATTGCCATAAATCCATGAATCTAGTATAAATGCAATACCATCATGCCACATGTTTTAGAAAGGGATATACAATTGACCTATGAACAACATGAATTTGAACTGTGTGGGTTCACTCATATGTGGATCTTTTCAATAAATACATACCATGATACTACAGATCTAGGATGCAGACTTATGGTTATAGTGAGCCAATTGTAAAGTCATACTCGGATTTCGGAGGCTGTGTGTGTGTGTGGTGGGGGATTAACGGCCTTAATGCCCATATTGGTCAAAGGTCAACTGTATTTATAGATTTGAGACCTAGCTTCTAAGTTTTAAGAAGATTACTTAGCACTTTCAGTGACTTACTGTTGTCTTTCAATGTAGTTTTTATGTTGTTGTATATTGGTATTATATAACATATAATATTTTCTGTAAATTGTATATTTTTGTTATATAATTGTTGTATTGATATATAATAAATCATTATATAATATCTCATTGTTACAGTATATTATATATTATCATATTTCCTCCTTTTTATTGTTTCTGCTGCTCCTCTTCCTTCTGTCTTGAAGTACTATTTTGATTTGTGTTTGGTTTACTTTGTATTATAAGGTATCATGTACTCTTTACCTAGGAGATCATAAGATTTTTTTCCTTTATTCTTGAAAATCAGTAATTTTATCAGGATGTTCTTAAGCATGTGTCTGGAATTTGTTGAGCCTTTTTAATTAGGGGACTTAAGCTTGTCTTTAGCTCAGAGAAATTTTGCCTATCATCTATGTCATTATCACATTTCATGTTCCCCCTCTGAACCACTTATTTTTTTAGGATCTGCACTTGAAGTCTCTTATCTTTTCCCTGAAGATATTTAGACATTTATCCCTTTGGGACCTGCATTAGAGGCCTAAGAGATTAAAATAAACGTCTTTTCTTAAGATAATTTCTTGAGTTTTAATTTGAAAATCATGTTTATTGCTGTCACATTGAATTTCTAGGTCTGCTTATTGTTTCTGGTTTGATAGTGTCTCTTCCTCTGGGGTTCTGTTTGGTCTCTCTGGCTGCTGGCAGTGGGTGGGATGGGGAGAAGAAGGCAGAGCTGCTTTACTGGGGGGTGCAGCCAGTTGCTGTATTGGCCTCAGAGGGGAGGGATACAGGGACTCCACCTTCTGAGAATTTCACATAGGCCTAGAACTGGGCATCTCTTCCATAACTGGTAACACAAGTCTTAGATTTTATGTTAGGAATCATGGACAACTTCTTAATCAGAAAAATTCTATATTATTTTCAAAACAACAACAATAAAGTAAATCAGTTTAACCCCTTGACATTCTTCTTCTCTTCACTAGAGCTATTTTGCAGGATTTTGTCACCCAAAATTTATTTGGAGTAATGTTTGAATCTAATAACATTATAAACTCTGACAGGTTTTCCAGGAAGGTTTATAGTGTAATTCCAAATAACTGGATGTTGTTAAAATATTAATAATTTATAAAAAACTAAAAGGGTATAAAGAAAATTCCTTATTTTACTTAAAAATTACTTGTCACTGTTTTACATTTTATTTTGTTCTCCCTGTCCCACGGGTGGGTGTCAGAGCAGTAACTATTCTCTGAAAAAAATGCTTCCACAGGCATTTCTATAGTATCTCCATAAATCAGCTGGGAAAGACTCCTGAGAAAGCAATAACTCAGCACCTTGGGCTCTGTCCACCTCTTATCACATCTTTCTTCCTGGGTGTGAGGAGGCTGTATTTTTTCCTCAAAACAGGCCTTTCATGGGAATGTTTGATAAAGCATAGTTTGGAACCATTTCAGAAACTTTGGGACCATGTTTCACTTCTTGTACATAAAAGTAGATGTCTATGTGAGCATTTTGACTACTTGGTGCACAATTACATATAATCTTTCAATACAGGCCCTTTTTCTCTTCTCATCCTTCCTTTCCTGCTGCTTCCTGATATGTGTTTGATGTTAATTCAGTCTGTATTCATTGAGTACCCTGATATAGAGCAAATTAACATTGTAGGTGTTAGGGTACAGAAATAAATATAACATGATCCCTGGGTACACATATAATTTGTAAATGTACAACATGTAATTCCTGTAATATTAAAATATTTAGTATGTTCTTCACACCACAATATTTTTTTAAGAGCTAAACAAAACTCTAACTTTTATAAATTCTTCAGAGAGGTAGCATGGTTTGACAACTGGGCCTCCTGTAGGTACATTATAGAGAACTCTGGACAAATGAGGGAATGGGAATTATTCTCTTTTATTTTTAATCCTTTAACCCCAAACCAGCCACAAATCACTCTTGAAAATTCTTAAAGAGATGGGAACACCAGACCACCTGACCTGCCTCTTGAGAAATCTGTATGCAGGTCAGGAAGCAACAGTTATAACTGGACATGGAACAACAGACTGGTTCCAAATAGGAAAAGGAGTATGTCAAGGCTGTATATTGTCACCCTGTTTACTTAACTTATATGCAGAGTACATCATCAGAAATGCTTGGCTGGATGAAGCACAAGCTGGATTCCAAGAGCAATATCAATAACCTCAGATATGCAGATGACACCACCCTTATGGCAAAAAATGAAGAACAAAAGAGCCTCTTGATAAAAGTGAAAGAGGAGAGTAAAAAGTTTGGCTTAAAACTCAACATTCAGAAAACTAAACCATCACTTCATGGCAAATAGATGGGGAAAGAGTGACAGACTTTATTTTGGGGGGCTCCAAAATTACTGCAGATGGTGACTGCAGCCATGAAAGACGCTTACTCCTTGGAAGAAAAGTTATGATCAACATAGACAGCATATTGCAAAGCAGAGACATTACTTTGCCAACAAAGGTCCATCTAGTCAAGGCTATGGTTTTTTCAGTAGTCATGTATGGATGTGAGAGTTGGGCTGTGAAGAAAGCTGAATGCCAAAGAATTAATGGTTTTGAACTTCCAGACTCTTGAGAGTCCCTTGGACTGCAATGAGATCCAATCAATCCATCCAAAAGGAAATCAGTCCTGAATATTCATTGGAAGGACTGATGCTGAAGCTGAAATTCCAGTACTTTGGCCACCTGATGCAAAGAACTGACTCACTGGAAAAGACCCTGATTCTGGGAAAGATTGAAGGCAGGAGGAGAAGGGGACAACAGAGAGGTGGTTGGATGGCATCATCGACTCAATGGACATGAGTGTGAGTAAGCTCTAGGAGTTGGTGATGGACAGGGAAGCCTGGCGTGCTGCAGTCCATGGGGTCACAAAGAGTTGGACACTACTGAGTGACTGAACTGAGACACAAAAATCAGCTGTTTATTTCCTGGGCAAGTTAAAAACTATTCTAAGCCATAAAAAGTCATCAGCTTTGTTACATAAAATTATATCTAACTTATAAAAGTTGTAGTCTAATGGAAGGCATATTATGGTGGGAAAGAAATATAATTAAGATCTTGGTCTATTGAATCCAGTAATAGCTCAAAATTTATTTAAATTATTTGGTATAAAATATATCTCAAAACTTAATGCAATGGAATGGAAAATCTGTTTTTATGAATTATTTTAATTATATGAAAACTTTCTAGAAATGTAATGTCTTTTGTAGAATCAGTGCATAAACTCTAATCCAGTTGTATCAAAAAAAAAACAAGCAAAGGGATGGTATTTGAGCTTAGCATATATGTTCATATGTTTGTAGGAAAAGCTAAGCTTTGGAATCACTAATATGTATGATAGATTTTTCTAGATATAAAAGGGTTTTATATAGATATATATTTAGATATATGAAGGGTTTACCTGTAATCTGAAATAACTTGTACTTGAAGGAGTTTATTAAGCAATTTTACAAACAATAATTTGAGTAATTTTTGTTGAAAGTGACATTATTCAACCTTGGTTCAAAGTATAACTATATTTGGAGGTAAAATATTTTTCAGGGAAATCATTTGTAAGTGAAGGTAAATATTTTTGAATGGCTTCCCTGGTGGCTCAGTGGTAAAGAATCTGCCTGCCAACGCAGGAGACATGGGTTTGATCCTTGGATCAGGAAGATCCCCTGGAGAAGGGAACGGCAACTCACTCCAGTTATTCCTGCATGGAAAATCCAATGGACAGAGAGGCCTAGTGGGCTATATAGTCCATGGGGTTGCAAAAGAGTCAGATATCACTCTGCAACTAAACAGCAACAACAACAAATATTTTCGAAGATTCTTATATTGGCAAAGTGACAGGAGCTGAAGTCCTTACACAGACAATGGCATGTCCCAGGGCCTGACTATGTGTGAGCATTTGGTTAGAGGCACATGTGTCAGGGCTGATTCTGAGGACTTCTGTGCTGACATGCAGTAGATGTAAGACCAGACCCTCAGGGAGACCCTGGCCTCGGGGCTGATATCTAACTACCATAGTTAAAGTGAAGTCGCTCAGTTGTGTCTGACTCTTTGGGACCCGTGGACTGTAGCCCACCAAGCTCCTCCGTCCATGGGATTCTCCAGGCAAGAATACTGGAGTGGGTTGCCATTTCCTTCTCCAGGGGATCTTCCCGACCCAGGGATCGAACCCAGAGAGAAAAGCTCATTGCTGGATAGGCAGGAAATGTACTTGAGCCTTTTATAGGGATAGAACTGCATGAACCTCTGTGTGTTTGTGTGTCCGTACGTGTGTGTCAGTGTTTGTGTAGGAGGCTATCTCAGGCTGAGAGTGGTGACAACATCAACATGAGGTTGTGGCGTGTCTGGTGTGTGACTGTGGCTCAGGGGACAGAGGTGGCAGGTCATGCCCAGGGCTCTCAGGCAGTGGTCAGCCCAGAGGCTGAAGGAGCCCAGACAAAGGAAGCCCTGACTCCCCAGGGAGGTAAGTGGTTTCTACCTGTGGTTAAGGCCAAAGATGTCCCAGCTTGCTTAGGTCAGTCTATTTGAATTAAAAACAACTGATTGGACTGGAAATGGAGAGTTGGTAATTTGCAAAGCACTTTACTTTTTAGCATTTATCTTAGAAATTTATCTTAAATTTAGTCAATATGATTTTTCCAAGCTTATATATAATGGCATAATCACAGCCAAAATGGCTTCAGATTTGTGAAAAGAATTTCAATCTGGTTAAATAGTTAAAGAATATGTGATAATATATTAATATATTGTTAGAGTTCTTTAAGAGAAACCTCTGAAACTATTCACAATAAAATATTTTCTAGAATTTGGACCTTAAGCTGTTCATTGGAAATCTTCCTTCTTGAATTATGTTTTGGCTTAAAGAATGAGATGATTTATCTCACTTTGTGCCCTGTGCTAAGTCGCTCCAGTCGTATCTGACTCTGCAACTCTATGGACCATAGCCTGCCAGGTGCCTCTGTCCAGGTGATTCTCCAGGCAAGAATACTGGAGCAGGTTGCCATTTCCTCCTCTGGGGGATTTTCCTGATTCAGGGATTGAATCCCACTCTCCTGCACTGCAGGCAGATTTTTTACCGTCCGAGCAACCAGGGAATGCCAAATAACTAGGTTATATTTGACTTGAACCAACTATATGTTGTTCTTCCCACTCCAATACTCTTGCCTGGAAAATCCCATGGATGGAGGAGCCTGGTAGGCTGCAGTCCATGGGGTCGCTAAGAGTTGGACATGACTGAGCAACTTCACTTTCACTTTTCACTTTCATGCATTGGAGAAGGAAATGGCACCCCACTGCAGTGTTCTTGCCTGGAGAATCCCAGGGATTGCGGAGCCTGGTGGGCTGCCATCTATGGGGTCACACAGAGTTGGACACGACTGAAGCGACTTAGCAGTAGCAGCAGCGGCATGTTGTTCTTATTACCTAGGAATCCAGAGTGATTAAAATATTTGAATCAGAAAACCATAGTGTTTTACCTGTTAACTTGGTGAATGGAAGCCAAGTACTCATCTCTTTGCCTTTTTTTTTTTTTTCTTCTTTTTTCCCCCTTCCTTGGTTCTTTGTTAATGGACCAAATCATGCCTTCCTCAGATCCAGAGAAATGCTTGTCTTTGAACAAGAACATATAGAAAAGACATCGGGCATTTCTTCTCTCAAGTTTTATAATACAGAGTCCAATATTTTTGGAGTGAATTTTAAGATTTATGGCTCTGAAAACTGCAAGTTAAAAAGCACATTAGCCATTATTTCAGAAATGCACCAGATATGATGGGCCAGTTTAAAACAAATTGTTGATGTTCTATGTTACTGTAGATGCAGCCAAAGTCTCTTGTAAAGGAGATTTTTGTTTCTGACTATATCCTTCCCCAACCTCCCTTCTCGCAATATCATTACTTTTTCCTTTTTAAGAACTTATTAAAAATAATTCCCAAGAATAAATGTGATCTGCTACTTAGAATATGTTGACAGGGAAATTTTTCTTTTCTGTCTGAGTTTTACCTATAGCAATTTAGTAGCAAGTTCAGTATCTGGGTCTCCATATTACAAAAAAAGTATACATTTAATTACTATTTATTCTCAGAAGTATAATTATCAGTAGGGAAGATCTGATATATTTTGTGATCTTCAGATCAAAACAATATGAACATCCATTGGTTTAACATATGTGTGTCAATGCTAAGAAATTAACTTTAGTGTGAGGTGAGTCTTTGAAATCTTATCTGACTTTGCTCAGATTCATGGGTAACATGATGCAGAGATACATCCGTGGAAGGAAGAGGAACTTAATTCTGCCTTTTGTTTTGTGTTCTGCATAAAAGGAACTGCAGATACTTTGTCAATGAAAGGTTTTCATCATCCACGATTCCTCTGAACTCATACTGTTTTTGGCCAGAATTGTTTAGAGTGTTGTGTATGAGGAAAAGAAGATAGCACACTGCAAATGGAAAGTATCACTGTTGTTAGCACTTAAAGGACAGTAAGAGGGAGAAGATAATGTACTTGCTTTGAATGAACAGCTATCACTGGCATACTTGGGTATTTCAGTGTGTGTGGTGATAGGCCTTTGGTTTGCTATCACGTCTGTATGTTCTCTTATTTGAGTCTTCACACAAACAAAAGACTTCTGAGTAAATGAATAAGTGTCTTTTAAAGGAGAATTTATGTTGGAACTTGAACACCATAAACAATTGTTTAACTCATAACTAATGCAAATACAGGTATTGTAATAATACTTTTTCCTTTTTTTTTAATCTCCCACTTGCTTTTATATTTTAGCCCTTCAGATCGAACACTCCTGTAATTACTTCTGCTTCCTGGAGTCTCCTGTCATTCAGCTCTATCTTCTTCTGTTAGTGGTTATATCAGCTCAACAGTATTTAACCAGCTTTCACAGTCAATTATTAACAAATGTTTCATTTATCTGTAGTATTAGTTTGCCCACAAACTGCTGTGAAGTTAATTACCTGGCAGTTTTTTGAAGGATAAAATGGAAAGAAATGGCTTTTGCAGTTAAATTGTTATGCAGACCCACTTTTGTCATTACAGAATAACAACAGATCCCTTTGATAACTAAGCCAAGCAGGTCAGCTGGTCCCTATTGTTCAAATGATTGATTAAATATTCACAAAACTGAAATCTGGCGGGGTCTGGAATCTAGGGCTTTGCAATTTGGACAGCGTTTGATTCTGTCCTTTGTAGACTGCTTGTGTTCTTTGTACCTGGTTGAAAAGAAATGTTTATATTATGACTTGCCAAACTCCTCACATTTAAAAGAGAATAAGTGACTTCCACAAATCAGGGCACCTGGGCAGCAGAGGGTACCTGGCAAACAGTGGCTGAAAGACCTGAGCCACAGGTGCAGCACTGGCTTCACTGTTATGGTGGCTGAATGATGATGAATGATATTTGGGTAGTTTGCCATGTTTACAGACTAAGGACTGCTCTCTGTCTTGACTCATTTAAAAATTCTCTTCCATGAGAATACTGAGGCAATATCTTTAAGATATTTAATTAGGAGCATTCTGTGGGCTGTTGGAGAGAGTACTCCACCATCTCCATAACATGGTGGCCAGGATTAGTGGCTAGAAATACATGATGTTCAGTTAAATGTAAATTTCAGAACCCAAGTATGTACTGTGTGATTTGTATTTTATCTGGAAGTCCTACATTTAGATTCTCCTCTTTTTCAAAATCTCACATAAACATTACATTTATTTCCTATCACAGTAAGGAGAAAATTCATGAACATTGCACAAATGAAAGTCAAACTAATATCATGTTATTTTGCAAATTTTCTGTTACCCAGGCTGTTCTAGTCCCACAATCACACCCCTGCCCCTCCCTCAAATGAAAATCTTTAACTCTTATCTACATTTCAAGAGGAAGCTGCAAAGAGCAAAGTAAGACATAGTTAGAATCTATGAGGCCCATGATGGTAGAAGAGTTGTCTTCCAATAGACCTTGGGCCTCATTACATGCTCATTGTAATAGCTAGCTGACATACCTACTAGCATCAGACATTTGACAGTTGCCATAAAATTGACTGGAAAAACCCAGACAAGGACTGAAAAGGAGAGTTGCATCCGTTCTGGGTCCAAACCACAACGCTATTCTTGAATAAGTCATGAAAATCCCTCCCAACTTTTCTAAACCCCTCCCTTTTACTCTGACTCTCGTACATGTGGGGTGTCTTATCTGAATCTAGTTGATTTGTGAACTAGGTTCCCATTTCCCCATTCTTTGGCCACTGAATGAAGCTTGAGCTGTTTCAGTCTCAGCCTGGGTTTCCTTATTGGCTGCATGAACATGGGCAGAAAAGTTTCCTCGGCTGAGACAAAGGGGTCTCAGCCTGGGCTAGGAACACAGCATAGGTCCAGACATCCAGTTTTGGAACATTTCCATTGAATTGAATCTGGGGAAGTTTTGAGAGTTTTTCTAAGTATTTCAAACCTAACCTGAGTATCTATTTGATTCTTATCTGGAAAACTAATAAAACTCACTGAGGTGTGATCAAGATAACCTTTACATTTCCTTCAGCCTGACTACACTCCAGACAGGCTTCTTTGTGTCTGCAAGTCTCAGATCCTCCTTTTCTTAGAGAATTTATGTTTGAAAACTTGTAATTTTTTTCTCTGCTCCTTTGAGATGGAAAAGTTCTCTCATGCTTTTGCTAGTATCATGACCATCATGTCTTCTCAGCTGAAGGAGCTTGTGCCCCGCTTCCCAGTCTCTGCGAGGGGAGGACACCCACCTTCAGTAGCGGGCAATTCACACACACAGGTGCTCCAGCCTCACTGATCAACTGCCTCCACATCCTGCCAGGCTTTTCCACCAGCTCATCTTAGTGTTTTAAAACCCACCCACCACAGCCATAAGTCTTGAAATCTATTTAAAGTACAATTTATAGTGCACTGAGAAATATCATTCCCTTCCACCAATGACATCTTTTTATTTACCTTTCAATTTTTTTTGTCTTTTTTAAAAAAATTTTATTTTTACTTTATTTTACTTTACAATACTGTATTGGTTTTGTCTTACATTGACATGAATCCACCACGGGTGTATACGAGCTCCCAATCCTGAATCCCCCTCCCACCTCCCACCCTATATCATCTCTCTGGATCATCCCCATGCACCAGCCCCAAGCATCCTGTATCCTGTATCGAACATAGACTGGCACTTTGTTTCTTACATGATAGTATACATGTTTCAATGCCATTCTCCCAAATCATCCCACCCTCTCCCTCTCCCTCAGAGTTCAAAAGTCATTTGGTTTTTTGGCCATGCTCTGAGGCATGGGGAACCATTTTAGTTCCTTGACCAGGGATCAAACCTGTGACCCTGTAATAGAAGCATGGATTCTTAACCACTGGACCACCAGGGAATATCTTTTTAAATGCAAACAAACAAACAAACAAAAAAAAAAAAACCACTACACAAAACCATATTGGTCATTGCTTACTTTGTTCTTTACTCCAGCTCGATCTAGTAACAATTCTCAGCCTTTTGACCAACCTGACCTGGTTCCTGAGGATTGTGGCCTGTGTCCCTCGGTGAGTGGCCTGGTGTGGCAGTCACTCTAGTGAGGCAGAATTGGGGTGGGTGAGAGGAGAGTGTTAAAGCCCCATACCGGTCCTGCTTCCTCCAGCCCTCTCCTTCACTGAGCAAAACCTGCTCTCTTCATTCTTGGATGGTCTCATGGTTTGCCTGTGTGGGTGGCTCAGCAAGGAGATAACATCCTGCTCATTTTTCTTGTTTCCTCAGCCTGGAAATAAATACAATATTCTTTTATTTTTCTAGTCTTTTACAGGGTTTTTCCCACCTTCTCAGTGTATATCCTAACCAATTCTTCTTTTATGCTTGTCAAGATATAAGATTAATTTAATTTCCCATGTGAAATTTTTATGAAGATTTGATTTATTGATGGGACAAAGAGGGTATTCCAAATTAAAATGGGAAAGACGTTAGTGACTTTGTCTTTTCTTTTTATAGTGAAAGAATTGCCAATTTCAAATGACTTGATGCATATAAAAATAGCATTCACCAAGTCTAATTATTTGCAGTCAATGAAACAAATTCAGAATACTTCAACTGCCCCAGGTCATATAGCCAAGTGGTGCTAAAGTTAGGAAACATAGCCTGCCTCCTGGTCCTTCAGTCCTAACTTATAAGCTCATCAAACTGCTATTTAGAGTCTGCTATGTGCTGTGTATCATGCTGGGTACTGGGATACAAAAGCAAACACTATGAGGTCCCTATACTTAGTAGTTTGAATGGGGAAACATAAGAAAACAAGTAAATGCAATAGTATTTGATAACTATTTGACAAGATAAGAGCCAATATATCTTTCTTTTTATCTTTTTTTTAAAAAATTTAAATTTATTTATTTTAATTGGAGGCTAATTACTTTACAATATTGTATTGGTTTTGTCATACATCAACATGAATCCACCACGGGTGTACACGTGTTCCCCATCCTGAACCCCCCTCCCTCCTCCCTCCCCGTACCATCCCTCTGGGTCATCCCAGTGCACCAGCCCCAAACATCCTATCTCCTGCATCGAACCTGGACTGGCAATTCGTTTCTTATATGATATTATACATGTTTCAATGCCATTCTTCAAAATCATCCCACCCTCTCCTTCTCCCACAGAGTCCAAAAGACTGTTCTATACATCTGTGTCTCTTTTGCTGTCTTGCATACAGGATTATCATTACCATCTTTCTAAATTTCATATATATGCGTTAGTATACTGTATTGGTGTTTTTCTTTCTGGCTTACTTCACTCTGTATGATCGGCTCCAGTTTCATCCACCTCATTAGAACTGATTCAAATGTATTCTTTATAATGGTTGAGTAATACTCCATTGTGTATATGTACCATAGCTTTCTTAGCCATTCATCTGCTGATGGACATCTGGGTTGTTTCCTTGTCCTGGCTATTATAAACAGTGCTACGATGAACATTGAGATATCTTTCTATGCCACTTCTAATGCTGCTGCTGCTGCTAAGTCGCTTCAGTCGTGTCCGACTCTGTGTGACCCCATAGACGGCAACCTACCAGGCTCCCCCATCCCTGGTATTCTCCAGGCAAGAACACTGGAGTGGGTTGCCATTTCCTTCTCCAATGCATGCAAGCGAAAAGTGAAAGTGAAGTTGCTCAGTCATGTCTGACTCTTAATGACCCCATGGACTATAGCCCACCAGGCTCCTCTGTCCATGGGATTCTCCAGGCAAGAGTACTGGAGTGGGGTGCCATTGCCTTCTCTGCCACTTCTAATGACTGTTCTTTTTCACAGACTTCATATTAATATTTTGTTTTTAAAAAGCAAATGTTAATATTCATAATTGTCAAATTGGAAGCAATCTAGTTGTGATGTCCTTCAGCATGTGAATGGATATATAAAATGTGGTATATCCCCCAAATAGAATGGTATTCAGTGATCAAAAGAAATAAACTACCAAGTCATGGAAAAACAAGGAGGAAACTTAAGTGTATATTACCAAGTAGAAGAAGACAATTTGGAAATGCTACACATTATATGATTATGACTATATGACATTGTGGAAAAAACGGGACTATGGAGACAGTAAGAAGATTCATGGTTTGTAGGAATTGGATGGCAAGGGATGAAAACTGTGGAGCTCTGAAGATTTTTAGGGCAGTGAAAATATTCTGTATGATACTATAATAGTATAGAAATGTCATTAAATTTTGTTTAAATGCATAGAATGTACAATACCAACAGTGAACCCTAGCATAAACTATGGGCTCTGGGTGATGATGAAGCATCAATGTAGGTTCATCAATTGTTAACAAATGTATCATCATTGAGTGATGCTGACCAAGGGGGGTAGTATTCACTTGTGGGGACAGGAGTATATGGGAAATTTCTGTACCTTCTTCTCAACTTTGTTGTGAACTCAAATTTGCTCTAAAAATCAGTCTATTAAAAAGAACAAATGTTAATCAAGACTTTTACTTTTGTTTAACTTTATTTTCAAAGAGCTTCATTGTTCTAGAGTATGAGCTTCTGGCAAGTTGTGTCTGGCCTCTTGGCAGCTCTGCTTTCTGCTGATGTTCTTTGCACAGATCCACTTGGTCTGCTGAAGGTGGCCTGAAATTTGAAAAACAGCAGTGTCCCTTGGTATGGTAATGTGGGGACCATAATAGTAATCGGGTTAACTGAACTAGTACAAAGCAGCCATGTTAGATTCTGTACTATAACATTCTAAATGAAGACTATTGGATAGATTTGGAGTAAGATAGGAACATGAGGAGAGAAAACGGAAAGAAGATTCACAAGTTATTTGACACTCATTGTGCTAGAGGAAGATTTCTCAAATCCATACTGACATTTTGGGTGGATAATTCTTGTGGGAGCTGTCCTGTGAATGCACAGCATTCCTAGCATTTACCCAATACTCATGAGGATTCTTCAAATTTGAGGAAAAAAATGTCCTCTGCTGAGGCAGAATCACCCCATATGGACAACCATTGTGCTAGAAGAAATATTCTGATGGGCCTCACAGAGCTGAAATCCTAGGTCTTATTGTTATCATTCAGTTGCTAAATTGAGTCCAACTCTGCAACCCCCGTGGACTGTAGCCCACCAGGCTCCTTTGTTCATGGGATTTCCCAGGCAAGAATACTGGAATGGGTTGTCATTTCCTTCTCCAAGGGATCATTCTGACCCAGGGATCAAACCCACATCTGCTGCCTTGGCAGCAGATTCTTTACCACTGAGTTGCCAGGGAAGTCTTAGGTCTTATTAGAATATTCTATATGTTAAGGGCTATAATTTTTGCATGAGTAGCAAATAGTTGAGCTTTTCATACAAGAAAAGAAAAAGCAAGTGTATTGATAATTTTAAAGAATACCCTTTGCTCATTAAACAATTCAAAAGGGTATATATGTGTTTACCTAGTCACCAGGAAATTTATAAATAGATTATGCAACAATAATTTGTCTCTCAACCCAAATTTGTCATTTCACCTTTATCTCAGTTTATATATCACCTTCCACCCTGTCTCCAAGTTTCAGGTTTCTAGAGATTAAGACTTGATGAAAAAGAATGAATGTGGAGAGGGTGGTCTCAAGATGGCAGAGGAATAGTATGGGAGACCACTTTCTCCCCCACAAATTCATCAAAAGATCATTTTAATGTGGAGCAACTTCCACAGAACAACTTCTGAACACTGGCAGAGGACAATAGACACCCTGAAAGGCAGCCCAATCTCTTCAAAAGCAGGTAGGACAAAATATAAAAGAAGAAAACAGAGACAAAGGATTTAGGGGTGGAGACCCATCCTGGGGAGAGAGTCATGAAGGTGGAGAAGTTTCCACACAATAGGAAACCCTCTCACAGTCAGGTCAATGGAGAGTTTTGGAATCTCAGAGAAAAACATAACTGGAAAAAAACAAACAAACAAAACCCCCACAGAACACGCCTAACTGCAATTACCAGTGGGGAAATGGCTCAGAGGCTCCTGTCCAACAGCAGCAAGTGGGGGCTGGGCAGGGAGATGAGGGCTGCATCGTTAGTCCTTAGGTTATGGACTGGGCTTGGATGCCCTGAGGACAATCTGAGGGGACTAATGTGACATAACAACCCAAACCATGGGATGGCCAGAGAGATCAAAGGAAAAAGGGTCTTTCCTACAAGAAGGCTCTAATGCCCCATGGTGACCACTGGAGCACTCACAGAACAAAGGATTGAGCCCTAGCAAATACCAAAAGAGAGCAACCTGGCTGCCATTTAGGGCTCTCACTCCTAGGAAGCAGAGAGACAGGTGTGTGACAGCCATAGGCAGAAGGCAAGGGGCTGATGCAATTTTGGCCCCAGAGACCACAGCTTCAGCCAGACTGTGAACAGGCTGCCAGTTGCTAGCCGTGTCTTCCTGGGATCCTGGATGGCTCACATCAGCCAGGTATGTAACAGCCTGAAAGCAGCTCCCCAGCAGAGACACACGGCACATCTGGGACTGTGCCCTCAGGGCACACCTGGGAAACTCAGTGGCCAGGACTGGAGACGTGCATGAGATACAGTGCACTCACCAAGCACCCAGTGGCCTGAGTGGCTTGGACCTTGGAAAGGCACAAAACACAGGACCCACCTGGGACAGTGCCCTCACAGAGAACCCTGGAGCCTGAGCAGTGTGGACCTGGCAAGTCCACACCACCTTGGGCTGTGGCAAACCCAGTGTGTCCCATTCAGTGTGAGTACTCCCCACATATGCCGGTGGTATTTGTTTGTAGTGTCCCTCCTCCACAGCACAACTGAACAAGTGAGCCTGAGTAAGTGGCCACCTTTGCCTCCTCGTGTCAGGGTGGGAATTAGACACTGAAGAGACTTGCAAAAAGAGGAAGCCAAATAAGCAAAGAAGTGGGAACTGCCCCAGAAGTGACAAGTGCAATAGATTAAGATCCTGCAGTTAATGCTGAGACTGTGCATTTGAGGGAGAACTATAGATTTTGTGAATAATTACAAGCCAGAAAAAGGGACTGTCTGACACTGAATTGACCCTACATTGCCCAAAACAGATCCAGAGGAATTCCTAGATAACTTTTAAATTTTCTAGAATTTTAGTCCTTTATTGCTCCTTTAACTTTTCATTTTTATAGCCTACTATTAGCTTTCTAAAAAAAAATCCTATTTAAAAAAAATCAAATTCCATATTAAGTATTTTTAATATTTGTGATTGATTTTGATTTGTGTTTTTTATATTGTAATTTTGAGAGTCTAACCTCTATTCTAGGTTTTTCATCTTTGCTTTTTAATATTTGAAAAATCAGTTTTGTACCTTTACGAATCTAATCAGTATCCAAATTCACTTATGGATTTGATTACTGGCTTGATTGCTATCCCTTTTTGACTCTCCCTAGTCACCTCTACCTCCCTTCTCCCTCTTCTCGTCTCTGTATAACTCTGTGGATCTCTTTGGGTGTTCCTGGCTGTGGAGAGTCATTTCACCATGAACCTAGGTGTTTTATCTTCTGTGCTGTGTAGATAGAGAAGTATTGAGGCTACTGTAAGAGGACGACCAAACCCAGGGCAGGAGGCTCATCTCCAGAACTTTAGAATATCAGAGAACTCCTGACCTCAGGGAACATTAATAGACAAGAGCCCACCCAAAAGTCTCCATGCCTACACTGAAACCAAACTCCATGCAAGAGGCAGCAGTTTCCAGTGCAAGAAACATCACACTATTTCTACAGCAAAACAGGAATGCAACCTTGAACATTAAGACGGGCTACCCAAACCCATACCAAACCCATGCTGCTGCTGTTGCTAAGTCGCTTCAGTCGTGTCTCACTCTGTGCGACCCCATAGATGGCAGCCCACCAGGCTCCCCCGTCCCTAGGATTCTCCAGGCAAGAATACTGGAGTGGGTTGCCATTTTCTTCTCCAGGGGATCTTCCCAACACAGGGATCGAATCCTGGTCTCCCACACTACAGGCAGACTCTTTAGCTGATGATCCAAAATCTTGAAAAGAGAATGGAGTTACAGATAACTAGACACGGATTGAGAAGATGCAAAAAATGTTTAACAAGGACCTAGAAAAAATAAAGGAGAGTCAATCAATAATGAACAATGCAATAAATGAGGTTAAAAACACTGGAGGGAACCAACAGTAGGATAACTGAGGCAGAAGAAAGGATATGTGAGGTGGAAGATAGAATGGTGGAAAGAAATGAAGCAGAGCAGAAAAAATAGTAAAAAATAAAAAATGACAACCTCAGAGACCTTGGGACAACGTTAGATGTCCCAACATTCAAATCATAAGTGTCCTAGAAGAAGACAAAAAGAAAGGGCATGAGAAAATATTTGAGGAGATAATAGTCAAAAACTTCCCTATAATGGGGAGGGAAATAGCCATGCACATCCATGAAACCCAGGGAGTCCCAAACAGGATAAACCCAAGGTGGAACACATATTTATCAAACTTACAAAAATTAAACACAAAGAGCAAATATTAAAAGCACCTAGGCAAAAGCAACAAATAACATACAAGGAGATACCCATAAGGATGACAGCTGATCTTTCAATACAAACCCTTCAGGCCAGAAGGGAATGGCAAGACATATTTAAAGCGAAGAAATAGAAAAACCTACAACCACAATTACTCTACCCAGCAAAGATCCCATTGAGATATAAAAGAGAAATCAAAGCTTTACAGACAAGCAAAAGCTGAGAGAATTCAGCACCACCAAAGCTCTTCAACAAATGCTAAAGGATCTTCTCTAGACAGGAAAAAGAAAAAGTTTATAAAAATGAACCCAAAACAACAAAGTAAATAATAATAGGATCATACTTAACAATAATTACCTTAAACATAAATGGGCTAAATGTTCCAACCAAAAGATGAAGACTGTCTGAATGGTTACAAGAACAAAACCCCTATATAGACTGTCTACATCAGATGGACCTCAAACCTAGAGACACATGCAGACTGAAAGTGAGGGGCTGTGAAAACGTGTTTCATGCAAATAGAGATCAAAAGAAAGCATGAGTAGCAATACTTATATCAGATAGAATAGGCTTTGAAATAAAGACCATGATAAGAGACAAAGAAGGACACTACATAATGATCAAGGGATCAATCCAAGAAGATACTACAATTATAAATATATATGCACCCAAAATAGGAGCACCTCAATATATAATGCAAATGCTAACAAGTATGAAAGAGGAAATTAACAGTAACACAATAATAGTGGAGACTTTAATACTCCACTTACACCTATGGATAGATCAACCAAACAGAAAATGAACAGGGAAACACAAGCTTTAAATGATGCAATGGACCAGTTAGACCTAATTTATATCTACAGGGCATTTTACCCCAAAACAATGGAACTCACCTTTTTTCTCAAGTGCACATGGAACATTCTCCAGGATAGACCACATCCTGGGTCACAAATCTAATCTCGATAAATTTTTAAAAAATTGAAATCATTTCAAGCATCTTTTCTGATAATGCTGTAAGATTAGATATCAATGCTTACTCCTTGGAAGGAAAGTTATAACCAACCTAGATAGCATATTAAAAAGCAGAGATATTACTTTGCCAAAAAACGTCTGTCTAGTCAAGGCTATGGTTTTTCCACTGGTCATGTATGGATGTGAGAGTTGGACTGTGAAGAAAGCTGAGCACTGAAGAATTGATGTTTTTGAACTGTGGTGTTGGAGAAGACTCTTGAGAGGACCTTGGACTGCAAGGAGATCCAACTAGTCCATCCTAAAGGAAACCAGTCCTGGGTGTTCATTGGAAGGACTGATGCTGAGGCTGAAACTCCAATACTTTGGCCACCTCATGCGAAGAGTTGATTCACTGGAAAAGACTCTGATGCTGGGAAGGATTGAGGGCAGGAGGAGAAGGGGACGACAGAGTATGAAATGGCTGGATAGCATCGCTGACTCGATACACATAAGTTTGGGTGAACTCTGGGAGCTGGTGATGAACAGGGAGGCCTGGCGTGCTGCGATTCATGGGGTTGCAAAGAGTCGGACATGACTGAGTGACTGAAATGAACTGAACTGAACTGACAGGAAAAAAAACAACTATAAAAAAACACAAACATATGGAGGCTAAACAATATGCTTCTGAATAACCAACAGATCATGGAAGAAGTAAAAAATGATATCAAAATATTCATAGAAAAAATGATAATGAAAACCCAACAACCTAATACCTAATGGGATTCAGTAAAAGCAGTGATAAGAGGAAGGTTCATAGCAATACAAGCCTACATCAAGAAACAAGAGAAACATCAAATAAACAATCTAACTTTACACCTAAAGCAACTAGAAAAAGAAGAACAAAAAGCCCCAAAGCTGGTAGAAGAAAAGAAATTATAAAAATCAGAGAAGAAATAAATGAAAAAGAAACAAAGGAGACTACAGCAAAGATAAACAAAATAGACAAGCCACTAGCCAGACTCATCAAGAAAAAAGGGAGAATAATCAAATCAATAAACTTAGAAATGAAATTGGAAAAATCACAACAAACACCACAGAAATACAAAAGATCCAAGAGACTACTATTAGCAACTATATGCCATTAAAATGGACAGTTTTGAAGAAATGGACAAATTCTTATAAAAGGATAATCTAAAACTGAACCAGGAAGAAAGAGAAAAACTGATCAGACCAAACTGCTATATGAGATAGCAATTGCACTGTTGGACATACACACCAAGGAAACCAAGGTACATGTGAAAGAGACACATGTACCTCAATATTCGTTGCAGCACTGTTTACAGTAGCCAGGAAATGGAAGCAGCCTAGTTGTTCATTGGTAGATGAGTGGATAAGGAAGTTGCGATACATATACACAAAGGAATATTAATCAGCTATTGAAAGGAATGCATCTGAGTCAGTTCTAATGAGCTGGATGAAACTGGAGCCTATTATACAGAATGAAGTAAGTCAGAAAAAGAAACATAAATACCATATATTAACATGTATATATGGAATTTAGAAAGACAATAACAACAATCCTATATCCAAGGCAGCAAAGGAGACACAGATGTAAAGAACAGACTTTTGGACTCTGTGAGAAAGTGAGGGTGGGAAGATTTGCCAGACTTTGAGTCAATTTCAGTAAACCAAGCACATGTATATTCATTTGATTATCAAAAGTAAGACCTTAGACTTCCCTCTTCGTCCAGTGTTTGGGAGTTCGCCTGCCAATGCAGGCGACATGGGTTCAATCCTTGGGCTGGGAAGATTTCACATGCCATGGGGCAACTAAGCCGCTGTGCCACAGCTACTGAGCCCATGTGCTGCAACTACCGAAGCCTACACATCTGGAGCCCAAGCTCCACAACAGGAGAGGCCACCACAGTGAGAAGCTTGCCCATCACAACTAGAGAGTAGCCTCCACTTGCCGCAACTAGACAAAGCCTGCAGGCAGCAGTGAAGACCCAGCACAGCCAAAGAAAAAAGAAACAAAGACCTCCCCACACCCTGATTTCAGACATCATCAAGCATATCTGGAGATGGAAGAGAGAAGGGTTCCCTGCAACCAAATGTGATGGTTCCTTCTGAGCACTTCTTTTACAGTTCAGTACAGAAGTCTGATTCTGAGTTGAGAAATTTAATCCACGTGAATTTTTCATGATGCTTTCTCACAAGTATCCAGTCACTTGAACAGGACAAATCTATCTCCTGGCTTCTCTGTGCTTCTTTTTGAGGGCACCAAGCAGGGAAGATGTCCAGCTTTCTCTGGTGGTTTGGGCCAGTGGGTTCCAAGGGAAGTCCCTGGGGTTGGGTCTGGGAATGAGATGGGCTGGCAGGATGTAAGGATGGGAGGCATGCAGTAGAGGGCGTTGAGGTGGTGAGAGAGCCTTTTGGAAGACTTTAGGGATGTGACGGGTCAGACATGAAGCTGAATCTGGCCTCTGTATCCTGATACTGAATTACATCTCAGAGACAGAGTTTTGGATGTAGTATGAAAGAATAGCTTTATTGCTTTGTCAGGTAAATGTGGTCACAGCAGTCTAATACCCTTAAAAATGTGTGTCCCAACCTGGAAGTGTTTTATAGTAATTGTTCAAAGAGGGCATGATCAGCTCCTGGATATTCTTCTGATTGGTTGGTGGTGAGGTAAGTGGGAATCAGCATCATTAATCTTCTGGTTCTGAGACAAGGAGGTGTCCCCAGGGTAAAGCAATTAGAGATTCATTGCTGTGGACTAAAACCCCAAGACAATTAAGGTGAGGAGGCTGGGCCCTGCCCAGACCACATATTTCTCATTCTCGAAGTCAAGAGACCCCCCAGACCACACATGTGCAGATAGGCTTCTTGGAGGCCAAGGGGAAGCAATGTCAAGGGATGCTCTACGCAGATGCCTTTTCAGTAAAATCCATATTGGCGGAGGGATGTGTGTGCACACATGCGAGGATCCTGAGATATATCACATAGGAACTGTGAACCAGGCAAATCAACATGATTGGCCAAAGGAAAACCAGAAGTTGTTGTGGGATCTGGAGTCACAAAACACATCTTGGAGGACACTCAAGACAGTGGAGTACAGTTTATTATGCCAGTGGGCCAAAGGGGAATCAGTTCCAACAAGGACCCTGATGTTTCTGAAAGGCCCAGTATTATATCCTTCACTGCATGACTGGTTACATGTTAGCAACCTCTTTGTTGTATATGACTGAGTTTTACTACATGTGGGTGCTAGGAGAACAAACAATTAAAGTTAAAGGTGTGTGTGTGGGGAACAATGATTATACATCAAGGGGGGATGTCTCCATGGTTAATCTAACAGGGGCAGCCTGACCTCAACTACAATCTCCATTTGCCATCTGTAGGGAGGGAAGACTCCAAGAAACCTGGTTTTCGTTAGCAACAGTTTTCTCACTCTTGGGCAGGGTTCAGGCCCAGTTTACATCCTGTCTTTAACATGAATGACAGGCTTCAAGATGGAGTCTTTCCTGCTTTCCTCACATGGGCCCCAACAAAATACCCCATAAAAGTGATTCAAACTGCCACGAGGGCACAACTCAAGGACTATCTCTCTGAGCCTGCCCGTGTGTCTATCCATACATACTGTACTCTTTTCCTCTTAACAAACTCTTATTTACAACACTTACTTGCTGCTCTACCTTCAGTCTTTGTGGAAATTCTTTTCTGCAAAGATGAAGGGCCAGGGCCCTTGTCACTGACCAGTGGTCTAATGGCTAGAATCTGGTGCTTTCACCGCAGTGACCCAGCCCAATATCTGGCTGGGAACCCAAGGCCTGCTCAAAACCGCTGCAGGCCGACGGCCACCCAAGATTGGTTCTAATCTGTTTGGGGTCTACATGCTTGTAGGCAGCATCCCTGCCCCTGGTGGGGAATTCAGCACCTGCCAAATAGTTCAAAGATATTGTTGTGTATATCCTTTGAGGAGGAACCAGGATCCTGTCCCAAGGCTGATCTGTTGTTTCTCTTGACTGCTCCTACCTTGTCTTGCATTTCATCCCTTCCCTAATTAGTAACTGCTTGAATCTGCTCCTTGGAACTCAGGGATGGCCATGGAGGATAAATGAAGCCTACTTCCTGTCATAAAGAAATTGTGGACACAGAAAGGCTTCTGTTCCCAGGAGCCTCACAGGGTCCTGCTCAGTATCAGAAGCTCAGAATAGGAACAAGGTGACTTTAGGAAACAAGTGCTGTCCACTGGAAGAGCAGGGATGGGGCCAGTGATGGGGTGATTTTTGAAGATGACTGGATGTCCATTAGGAAAGTAAGTCAGCCACTGGCCTTCTTTTCAGGAGACTGAGAAGAGACTGCTACACTTTCAATTAACTTCTGTTTGTCACTCGTACTATTACGGAGTCCAAGCTCGCTCTGCTTACTGCACAATAAATCCGAGACAAAGTGTTGAGGCAAGGAAGATGACTTTATTTGGAATGCATGCTGATTGAGAAGATGGCAGGCTAGTGTCTCAAAATAACCATCTTCCTGGGGCATGGATGCCATCTTTTATGGATCAGAGGTGGAGGGAGGTGAGGAAACAAAGAGACCATTTAATTCTTGCAAATATCTCCTAGACTGGCAAGCATCAGGCAGTGGAATGTGTTAGTTTCACTTCCTTAACAGACCTTCACAGGTGGGCAGGGTCAGACTGTTCTCCATCTGAGCCAAACAAAGGTACCCTAGCCCAAGGGTCAGGCAGAGGGGGCTGGGCAAGGCTCCCTGAGGCAGGTCATTATGTATGCCTATAATAACAAAAGTGGCAAAATAAGAAAGTCACAGAAGTAGATCCAGTACGAACTCAAAATTAACCATTCCCAGTTGCAATACCTTAACTGACTTTTGCTTGTGAAATGAGAATAATTATTTGTGTCCAGTTGTAGAAGTTGTTGGTGGTAGTGTTGCCACCAAAATCTTGGCTTTCTCTGCCCATCCGGAGTTGAATAAGAAAATATGGAGACAGTTTGGAGGAAGTAGAAAGATAGCTTTAGTCCTCAAGTTGGCAGAGAAGAGAGTACAGTAAGCGTATGCTTCAAGAACTGTCTCCCTTCCATAGGAAATCAAGGGGCTCATATAGTTGGGGCTTGCAGTCAGGACTTGGAGATGAGCAAAGGTGTAGGGATCTTGTATTCTTCTTGCATTATTTGGAAACAGTCAATTGTCCGATGTCAGAAGTAGCCTGTTAATTTGGGTCTGGCCATCAAGTCTTGATAGTTGAATCCATTGTCTTCTGTGGATTGCACTGTGACTTTTTTTCTGTAATACAAAATGAGGGAAAACAAACCACAAGGGGTGGTTTACATAGAAAGTAAAATAAAGTTAGGTAAGCATCAGGTTGTGGCTATCATAAAGTTAAAACATAATAGACCCAGAGTGTGACATGCAGAGTTAGAGGGCAATAGGTGCAGGACGTAGTTTACAAAACAGGTTAATCTTCTGAAAAGAAGAAACTTAGTTATCAATGCAGACTGTAGATCAGGAACAGTTAAAGTAGAGAAGGATTCAAAAGGCAAAAAAGAAAAAGAAAAATTTTTTCTTAACTCAAGGCAACAATAAAAGAGGTTTTGTCTACTTACAACTGTGCCCCAGGGCAACCCCAGAAAGTGTCCTCTCTCTTTCCTGGGATGGCACATGAGGGCCATTTCTGTCACTTTTCTCAAATATTTTCTCTTGGCTCAGGATTTCCAGGAGGATTTGGAAATTTTTTAAAGTATTTTAAAAATTTCTTTAATTTTTTTCTTAACCACAAACTTCATTGTCTTATTTGATGTCTATTCCAGTGCCTTAAGCAGTGTATCGACTTCTACCTCTGATGAAAACTCCCTAATAAACTGTCATTGAAGTTCTTTTTTTCTTTTAGAATCAGCACTTCAGTTAGTTCTGATGAGAGCATTATTATAAGTTCCATTTCCATTTGGTTCTAGAAGTCTGGACTTGAGAAGTCCTATAATTCTTTTTTTCGGGTTCCTTGAAACTCATCTCAGATGAAACAGGCACACAGTCTGCTTTTATTAAATGATAATATTTGTCTTATTATTATTAGCAATCTTATTAATATTTCTTTAAAAATAACCTCTGTTTTTTCCTAGAAGACTATTTCATTATAGATGCTTTCTTTATGAACAGTTTACATTTGGAGGCTAATTATTAAACTTTTGTAGCAAACAAATATATATATATAGATACTAAAATGAACCCAGTTAGTGAATAATGCTGCATATTTGAATTTACTGAAGTTGAGTCCTTTAATCCAAATGAGAAAAAAGTGACTATTTTTAGAATTGTATGTAAATTCTACTGTTGAAGAATACACAGTCAAGAAAAACTTCCCTTACCCCTGGTAAATTTGAATATATAAATGTAACCAAGCAGGACTCCATGGAGACTTTCTGGGTTCAAGTCTTCCCCCATATCGTTTACTTTAGCTCCTCTCTGAACTACCCAGATAATAGTATTTGATGCATGTTTCCTGAGTTGTTTTGCAGATGTGAAAACCCCTACCACATGGAAGGTGTTAACTACTTGATAATTTTAAGCATATAACCCCAAGCCTCCTGGAGCCTAAGGACTGATAAAGTTAACCCCTGTGACATCACCCTGTTACCTGATCATCAGCCAGTCAGAGAATTGTGTACAAGCTGACCCTGCAAACCACCCTGTCCACAACCTGACTTTTAAATGTGCTTTGCCATAACTCTTCAAGGAGTTCAGAGTTTTTTAGGACATGAGCCACCCATCTCCTTGCAGGACCTTACAATAAACCTTTCTTTAAAAAAAAAAAAAAAAGATTTATTTATTTATTTTTTACTTTACAATATTGTATTGGTTTTGCCATACATCAGCATTAATCCTCCATGGGTGTACATGTGTTGCCAATCCTGAACCCCCCTCCCACCTCCCTCCCCATACCATCCCTCTGGGTCATCCCAGTGCACCAGCCCCAAGCATCCTGTATCCTGCACGGTACCTAGACTGGTGATTCGTTTCTTATACGATATTATGCATGTTTCAATGCCATTCTCCCAAATCATCCCACCCTTTCCCTCTCCCACAGAGTCCAAAAGACTGTTCTATACATCTGTGTCTCTTTTGCTGTCTCGCATACAGGGTTATCGTTACCATGTTTCCTCCAAACTCATATTTGAGTTCGGCCTCACTGTGCATCAGGTACATGAACTTGTGCTAACATAAATATATATGTACACGTGTATATGTCCAATTTTTTTGAGTTTATATTTTAGGATTTTATTTAGTTATTTCTATACATGCATATATGTATACTTACATAGCAACTCACTTCAATAATTTTGTAATGTGTCTCATAGTAAAATACCTCTTTTTATTTTAAATACATTATCTTGGTCTTTTAAAAAAGCATGCAAGGGAAATAATGACTTTTTGAAATCACATCTAAAAGCTTTATGATTCACACATAAATGAGGAAGCATTTACTCAGAAAGCAGATCCAAAGAAAAGAGGATTTATATGAGACCGACTAAGCAAGCAGAGGGTGAGTTCCAAATTCAGGGAATTATAAAAAATGGTTATTAAAATATGTCAGCTCACCATTTGCAGACCATGCTTTTGAAATAACCAGTGGTCCTCCTGCAGTTGACTTCAGATAGTGGTTCATTTTAAGTTAATAGGATTGAATACATACAGACAGAGGTATTTTAGGTTAATATTTAAACCCTTGGTGCTGGCATGCACCAGCATATTATATAACTACGCTTCTGCTTATGGTTTGAATATTTGTTTTGTTACATTTAAATTATGAACATAATTTCAGTCCATGACCATTTAAAGTGGATATAGTTGAGCTCCAGTTGGACCTAAGTATCTTATTGTTTGCTGAGCCTGAGTGCTGCGACCCATAAGAACATGTATTAGCATACATTGATATGCTTAAGAGATTTTGTTTTATTCTAAAACAGAAAGAACTTTTAAAATTGTAGAAGCACCTGGAGATGAGCGGGGAAATAGGACCAATGTTGGGAGCAGGAGGGATATAGTGTTTTTGGACTTTTGAGCCTAATAGAGCTGATGGAGCTACTTTCTGGAGAAGTATGAAGGGAGCTAGGATACTCTGATGGAGAAGGCAATGGCACCCCACTCCAGTACTCTTGCCTGGAAAATCCCATGGACGGAGAGTCTGGTAGGCTGTAGTCCATGGGGTCGCTAAGAGTCGGACACGACTGAGCGACTTCCCTTTCACTTTTCACTTTCATGCACTGGAGAAGGAAATGGCAACCCACTCCAGTGTTCTTGCCTGGAGAATCCCAGGGATGACGGAGCCTGGTGGGCTGCTGTCTACGGGGTCGCACAGAATCTGACACAACTGAAGAGACTTAGCAGCAGCAGCAGGATTCTCTGAGGGCGGGAGAGGGCTTCTTTCAGCCTCAAGCAGCGATCAGTGTGGTTCTGCCTCCTGGGAGATTGGCTACTCTGGGGACACAGGGAGGTGGCACTTTGACCTGTGTGCAGTCATTTCCCAGGGCACATGAACCAGACTGGAGGTCTCCATGAAGAAAGGAAAGCCCTAGAAAGAATGTTCCAGAGCAGACAACACAGCAGGGTTAAGCTTTTCTTTTCAGGGGTTCCCAGAAGATCAGGGGACCCTCCTGGAGACTGGGATCCTTTCTCCATGAACCAGTAGAGACAGTGACTTAGTAAGTTTCTCATGTCTACTGTTCATGCAACTTCTTTCTTCACAGGCTGGTGAGATCTGGGGTCATCCACGTTATCTTTATCTATGGAGTTTCAAAATCACCATAATTACCTTCTTTAAAAGAAAGGCATATCTAGTTACAAACAAATACATTTAAAAAATACTCAACTGAAATTGACAAACACAATTTTGTTTGTGCAGTCTGGGTTCATTATGAAACTTCTGAATTGTCTTTGTTCATATTAATGAGCTTCATAATTAGATGAGGGATGAGGGAGAATGTGTGGCTTAGAAGCAATTAGTCAACATGATTAAAACAATGTTTTTACATTTATTGAGAGAAATTACATTTTTGTCTTCGTTTTTATATTTATTGAGAAAGATTGCATTTTCAGATTCAGAAGATCACACATCAAATTATCAGATAAGCTTATTTTGATAATAAAATTAGGATTATCATTCCATTTTTATTTACTCAGTGTTGAACAGAAGCGTGTTTTACTTTGGTGCTTGATACTGAGGGTTGGAAATGGGTTAGCTGGATGATGGCTGGGTTTCAGCATGTCCTGTGCTATATTATTTTACTTTGGAGTTTCAAAAACTCTCAGACTGGGGAACACTATGAATGTTCTATGATGCGTCATGATTCAATGCTAATATACTTAATTTAGAGGTCATTCTTTTGTCCTGTTTTGTAGAAACGAGGTTTTATCGCTGAGAAGAATTTTCATTCTTGTTCAAAAATGTATTTTGAAGAGCTATTGATTTCATTTGCATCTTTTCATTACTAAAGCAACAGCATATTTTCCACTTAGTGACTGAAAGATAATGAACAAGCCATTTATTTTCTTTAGTCTCAGGTTTGTCATCTGTAAAGTCTAGATGAAAGCCCTCATGTTGGTTATTAAGACCAAGGTGGTGGCCCCCAGCCTCTGCTTCTGGGGATTTTCCTTCCTTCTTGTTACACAGTTCTTATGAACAGCAAAGTCTTGGCTTTAAATTCTGATCTACAGTCTCTTTTCTACCCAGTGTTCAGGCTTATAATTACATTGTCTTCATATCTTATTTCTTTTAAAAAAATTATTTTATTGATGTATAGTTGATTTTACAATGTTGTGTTCATTTCTGCCATACGGAAAACTGATTCAGCTACACACACACACACACACACACACACATATATGTATATACTTTCTTTTTTTATAGCATCTTCCATTATGGTTTATCAAAAGATACTGAATATAGTTCCCTGTGCTGTATAATAGAAACATGTTTATCCTTCCTATGTATAATAGTTTGCATCTGCTAATCCCAAACTCCCAATCCACCCCTCCTCCACCACCTCCTCTTTGGCAACCACAAAGAGGTTCTCTGTGTCTGTGAATCTGTTTCTGCTTCATAGATAAGTTCATTTGTGTCACAGTTTAGATTCCACATATTAGTGATATCATATGTTTTTCACTTTATGACTTACTTCACTTAGTATGATAATCTTTAGATTCTTCCATGTTGCTTCAGATTTCATTGTTTTATCATTCTTATGTCTGAATAGTAGCTCTGAGGAGATAGTGAAAAACAGGAAAGCCTGGTGTACTGCAGTCCGTGGGGTCACAAAGAGTCAGACGCGACTTAGCGAGTGAACAAAAACAACAACAGTATTCGACTGTATATATGTACCACATCTTCCTTATTCATTCATCAGGTGATGGACATTTTGATAGTTTCCATGGTTTGGCTGCCATAAATAGTGCTGTTATGAATATAAGCATGCATGTATCTTTTTGAATTAGAGTTTTGTCTAAATATGCTTGATTTCTGGATCATTGGGTAATTTTATTTTTTGTTTTTTGAGGAACCTCCATACTGTTTTGAATAGTGGCTGCACCAGTTTACATTCCCACTAACAGTGTAGATGGGTTCCCTTCTCTCCTCTCCAGCATTTATTATTTGTGGGCTTTTAATGGTGGCCATTCTGAATGGTGTGAGGTGAAGCTCATTGCAGTTTTAATTTGCATTTCTCTAACAGTTAGTGATGTTGAGCATCTTTTCTATGACCACTTTTTGGTCATCTGTATGTCTTCTTTGGAGAAATGTTTATTCAGGTCTTCCATTCAGTTTTTGATTGGGTTTTTTTTTGTTGTTGTTGTTGTTGTTGTTGTTATTGAGCTCCATGAATTGTTTGAATATTTTGGAGATTAATCCCTTGTTGGTCACATAATTTGCAAATATTTCCTCCTAATCTGTGGGCTGTCTTTTCATTTCTGTTTTTCATTTAGGATTATTTTCCTAAAGATTACATCATTACCCTTATCAACAAAAGATTTCAGCAGGTAGATAAATATTTAAATTATGTTGTTTTTTAGTCTCTAAGCTATGTCTTACTCTTTTGCAATCCCATGGACTGTAGCCACCAGGATCCTTTGTCCATGGGACTTCACAGGCGAGATTACTAGAGTAGGTTGTCATTACTTCTCCAGAGGATCTTCCCAACCCAGGAATCAAACCTGTGTCTCCTGCATTGGCAGGTGGATACTTTACCACTGAACCACCAGAGAAGCCCATTTAAATTATATCATGTCCTAATTTCTTTCTGACCTTTTATGTCTTTTTATAATAAGAGCACTTTTCCCATCCTCATGGCCCTCCTATGTATACTCTTGTCATTCCAGGAAGGAGGATTTCTGTTGCTGTTCTTGCTCTGGCATCTCTACCTTTGGGTGCACTGTTTCCCTTATTAGGGGTGCTTCTTCCTGACCTAGACTTCAGGGACCTGTCAGGAATTTCTTTGCCTTTGGAACTTCCAGTCCAAGTTATATGAAAATGCCACAATATTATGTCTCTAGAACTCTATCTGTTATTTTTTAGCATACAACAAACTAATTGATGTCAACGTTTTATATTATGGTAAAATATACATAACAAAATTTACCATTTACCATTTTGAGTGTACAATTTGGTGACATTAAGCACAATCACATTGTTAGGAAACTATCAACACTACTCATCTCCAGAAAATGTTCATCATGCCCAGCTGAAACTCCATACCCTATTCTTTCTTCTTTCAGCCCCTGGTGACCATTCTACTTTCTATCTCTGTGAATTTGGCTATGCTAGGTAGCTCATATAAGTGGAATCATGCAATAATTATACTTTTGTGACTGGCTTTCTTTCTTTTAGCATCATGTCCTGGAGGCTCATCCATGTTGTAGAATTTCACTCCTTTTAAAGGCTGCATAATATTCCATTGTGACATAGACCACATTTCATTTATCCATTCATCTGTTGATGGACTTTTGGTTTGTTTATGCATTTTGGTTATTGTGAACAACGCACCTATAAACATTTGTCTTCAAGTAACTTTTCAAGTCTCTGTTTTCAATTCTTTTGTGTGTTTCCCCAGAAGTGGAATTGTGGATCATTCTATAACTAATCTGTTGAGGGCCTGTCATTCTATCTTTCACTGTGGTTACCCTGCTTCATATCCGTACCAGCAATACACATGAGTTCCAGGCTCTTCATGTCCTTGCAAACACTTGTTCTCTGATTTTGGGGTAATAGCGCTCCTAATGGGTATGAGGTGGTACCGCATTATGGTTCTGATTTGTGTTTCTCTAATGAGCATGACAGTGAGTGTTTTTATAATGTTTATTGGACATTTTTATATCATCTTTGGAGAAATGTCTATTCAAGTCTATTGCCTGTTTTTGAATTGGATTTTGTAGTTGTTGTTGTTGGGGTGGACCTTTTAAACAGCATATACTCAAAAAGATTTTGAAGACTGAAGTCATCAAAGGAAGCGTGAATGAATACACAGTGTGTACAGTGCGCTGGGAACTGCTGAGGAGCATGGAGCTTTCTGGTGGTCTCATTTGGTTTGTTTATTGATTATGTTATTTATACATTTTTGCATCAATCTGATTGTGTATACCAGCTTTTCCTTTTGGTGTTAGCATGTTTGTCTATAAGAGTTTTTCTTTCCAACTTGGTGTCTTAATCAGATGTTTTTGGGGGAAAACAGAAGATCCAGTATTTAGTGTAATGCATAAAGATAACTCTCATAAGCTCTGGTGAAGACCTGAGAGACTCACCTATAGGTGAAGAGTAGAAACTTCACTGTATGGAGTTCATAGTGGCAAATGTATTGCTCCCTGTTCTTTCTAACTGATAGAGCTCATTAAGATTTGTTGGTGGTCTTTTTCTGTAGAAGCGAAGTTTTCCAGTGTAAACAGCTCAAGTGTAGCAGCCATATCTGATTGTTTACTGACTCTCTATTTATTACTATACTTATGTATTGACTTGAGTGTGTAATGAATATATTTTAGTTGTTTTGTGGTGGGTTCATTCAGGTTGTATCATAGGACAGGTTTCATGGTTATTTTAACCATGGATTTTTTCATGGATTAACTCATTCTCAAATTATGGTCATTAACAAGGTGAGACAAATTTATTCTGATGCTTAAAATAATTCAACTATATTAATAGGTTTTGCTGTGTTACAAATAACTCCAAAACTTGACTTTAAAAAATTGCTAGCTCAATCGTTCACAATTCTGTAGGTTTAACTGTGTGGGCTGGAGTCAGCTGGCTAGTTCTTTGGATGGTCTGGCCTGAGTTTACTCCCATGGCTCTGGTCAACTGACAGGTCAGCTGGGATCTGGTTGGTTCCAGATGGTGTTCCTCACAAGGGTGGCAGTTGGCTGGGTGGGCAAAGTGACTGAGTCACAGACTTTTATGCTATTGTTGGCCAGCCCAGACTCTTCACAGAGTTCCAGGAGCAGCAGGAAAGGACACACTCTTATATGCAGGTTTTCTTCATGGTTCTGCTTGTCCAATGTTCACTAAAGATTTTTGGCCAAAGAAGGCACATGACTAAACCCAGATTCAGAAGCAAGAGAAATAGATTCTATCTCTATATGGAAGAAGCTGAAAATCACTGTGATTATTTTTCATTTGTTTTAAATCTACCACAGCATTAGTATCAACTTATGTACGTGAGTTTTTGAATGTAGTATAAATCTCATAAGAAAACAGTATTTCTGGAATATAAATACCATTAACCTATCCTATATAGATTGAGGTAATAAATATAGGATTCTGAAATGGTGGGAGGGTGGAAGGCTTGGATATTTCTTGGTTTGAATTTATAGTTTAAATTATTTTTCAACAGGTGTTTTTAAGAAATCAATTGTTTGCTTAAAAAAAAATCAGTTTCCAAGGTAAGAAAATCACTAAAATACCAAAAAATCACTGTGCATTAATCTTATAAGACAACTGAATGCCAAACATATTAACATCAAATCACTCCCTAAAGTAGCTGTATTCTTTTAAATTTTAACTTCTATAGAAGAACAAAAAAGGACAAAAATGAGTTAAAAAAAAAGCAAACAGAGTAAAATTGTAGTCATAAATCTATTGAAGTTACGTAAGTTATTTGGAAGCTAATTATGAGTGTGTGCAACACAAATGATGTGAGAACTGAATTAATGAAGACTAGCTACCTCCCATAAGCTAATGAGGCATGCTTTATACCAAGCCACAAACTGAAAAATTAAACTCTCATGGGGAGAAAAATGGAGCAGCTCACATTCAGAATAATGTGCAAGGCCAAAGAAGTTCCCAAAGGCATTCTCTGAAATTAATAGCCTTTGTTTACTTTTCTATGATATTAGAGCCCCTGAAATTCCCTCCTCTTTTTTTTTTTTTTTTAAATCTCCCTGCCCACCAAAGAATTCATAGACGTGATCGTTTGCTTTAGCCCCTTAGAGTCAGTACATGGTAAACATGTTCATGTTCAAATGTATTTATATTTCTCAGGTGTTGGCACTTAAATGCAGTGTAGTAGTATCTTTCTTTTGCTGCTTCTTGGCATCACCACATAAAAGTGTAGTTGATTTTTAACTGGATTCTTTTTATGCATCTTTCCTTCATTAAAGCCATATATATATAATCCATATATATAAAACATTATTACTATGTATATATATGTATGTGTGTGTATGTATATATCTATGTATATATCTATATATCTATAGCTTCCCTGTTAGCTCAGATGATAAAGAATCTGTCTGTAATGCCAGAGATATGAATTTGATTTCCCAAGTCAAAAAGATCCCCTGGAGAAGAGAATGGCCACCCACTCCGGTATTCTTGCCTGGAGAATTCCATGGACAGACCATGGGGTCGTAAAGAGCTGGACATGACTGAGTGACTAACACTACACACTCTCTCTATCTATCTACTCTTCACAAGTATTATTAGCCATCTGTATACAAGGAATGTACAGTTATCGAGATAAATGCTTCATATTAAAGAATCTATTTGTAAAATGTAACAAGATCAGTAGATAACATTTTCAACTCCAAAAAGTAAAGATTATGTTTTAGTCTTAAGATTCCAGTGAAATCTGTCTTAATCCTACTTTGTGGCTAACAAATGCTGATCATTTATGTAAAAATATTTACAGAATGCCTTAAATTAAGCATATTAAAGATAGATTTTACTCTTAATTTTTAGGATGATAACACTGCTGATGTCTGCTGTACAGTTATTAATTCTTCAGTTCCCTAAGATGTCAAATAAAAAATTTTTGAATCACAGAGTTAAAATATTGAATTAGAACTTGTTGTAACACCTGCTCTATGATTCACTATTATAGCAAATTCTAATTAAATATTTTAACTCTATGATGAAAACATATATTTTATACCCACACATACCTTTTGGAATTTTTTTTTAATTCCATGTTTCAAGATCCCCATTCTTACAGTCTTGCAGGTACGACATTCAATATATTCCCTTTCATGGTACATCTCAAAACATCTGAAAGCATAATTTTTTTAAGGAAGCCACTATAGTACACAAATGTTTTCCCAGGTGGTGCTAGTGGTAAAGACCCTGCCTGCCAATGCAGGAGGTGAAAGAGATGATGGTTTGATCTCTGAATTGGGGAGATACCCTGGGATAGGAATTGGCGACTCACTCCAGTATTCTTGCTTGGAAAATTCCATGAAAAGAGGAGAATGGTGGGCTACAGTCCATGGGTCACAAAGAGTCAGACATGACTGAACGACTGCGCACAGAGTACAAAAAATAAGTATTATTTTTCTTCATTAAAAGTAATTGTATTAAGAATGTACATAGGCATGCACTATTTTGAAATTAATTTTAATCTTTAAAAAAGATGTCATTTGGAGATACAAGATGACAGAGGAGTAGGTGGGTGTGGAGTATATCTCTCTCCATGGATACATCAGGAATACACCTCCAGACACAGAAGATCCTGCAGAATATCTTCTGAGAGCAGGCAGGAGCACCTGACCACAAGGAAATAATATAACACACAAAACTCGGTAGGATGAAGGAAGTAGGGGGAAAAAGAGGAGAGTGAATAGGATTGGATCTGACCCTGAGGAGTGGAGGAACTGAAGCAGGGGTCAGATCCCCACATCTGGGCAATTGTTTGGGACAGAAGTGAAGCATTTGAGGCTATTGGAGAGTGAAGCAGCTGATCTGTGATAGTCTGAATGGAATGAGAATCACGTAGCCAATCCTCAGGGCAGCCATAAGTACCCTGGGCAGGGATCCAAGTCCCCTAGAAAGCATAGGGGCAAGGAGCTGGAGCAAAGAGATTGGAGAGCAATCCCAGGGCAAAGTCTGCCATTGACTGTGGGGAGAAGGCCTGAGGAGACCTGAGGGAGGAGATTGCAGTGGGAAATGCTTGTGTAGGAAAGCAGGCAAGCATGGAGACAGGGCGATACTTCTCAGTCACACACAGGGGTGGAGCCATCTCTGTAGCCTCTCTCCCCCTACACCTCAGCATTGGACAGCTGAAAGACCTCAGAGAGGGTGGCCCTTTAAGCACCTGATGCACTGAGCAACAGAGAAGGACTTCCACCAGGATGGCCCTTTAAGTGCCTGATGTACCAAGAAACAGAAAAGGATGCCAACCGGGGCGTCTTGTAAGTGCCTGACATGCTGAGAAACAGAGAAGGAGCCCAACCTGGGGAAAGTGTAAGTGCGTGAATGGGCCAAGCAACAGAGAAGGATCAGCCAAAGAAGCCCTCTGATTGCCAACTGCCAGAGGATAGAAAAACGCTCTTAACAATAGCTCTGCGGCTGAGACAGCTGGTGTACCTGTACACTTGGTGCTGCCAGAGTTCCCACAATCCAAGCAACTTTGCCACGTCCATGCTCAATTCTCACTGGGGCAGAGCTGCCAGAAGCTAGAAAAAACTCTAACAGTGCCAAACGTCCTGTGACAATTGCTGCTGGTACCATATCTGGCATTGCCAGGAGCCCCAGGATCCAAGTTCCTGTGCCGCCCCCTCATATGATCCCCACTGGGATGGAGCAGACAGAGGCTAGGAAAAAATCCTAGGAGAACTATATTCCCTACTGTCCCAGCCTCTGGCTCCCCTGAGTACCTGGTACTGCCAGGGCCCCTATGGCCCCCTGCACAACCTCCACATCTGGTCCTCCCTGGGGCAGACCCAAGTCCTCCAGGGCAACCTCAGGAGCAAACCCCTGTGGATGACTCACACACAAAGGTGGAGATAAAACCACAATTGAAACCCAGGGGCAGTGTGACTAAGGAAGAGAACACAAAACTTTCCCACCAGTAGTACAAGCTGCATCTTAAATCTACAAGATCAACTAGGCAGACTTTGTGTCTGTGGAATGCATAAAAGGACAATGAGAGATCTTGAAAAAGAACATGCACTCACACTGACAGATGTGGACATTAGAGGCAAGAGCACATGGGAGTGGACCATATTAGAGTCTGAGCTGCCCCCACAACAGGTCCAGAGACCAGCCCAATATTGGAGGGCATCCCAGGGAGGCAAGGTGGACTGTGACTCACAGCGAGGGAAAAGATGCTTACAGCTTAGATTCAAGAAAAATATTTATTATTCTTATATTTTAACTTGTTTGGTAGTTGCTTTTGGATTTTTTTTTCCTTTTCCTTTTCTCCTCTCTTTTGCTACAGTTGATTTCATTAGTACTATTAAATCTATTTACACTTTTGAAATTTCTTTTATCACACTTTTTATTTCCTTTAAATACATCTGCCTCTACATTGGTCTTTTGCAGTTTTCTTTTCCTTTTTGTTCTTTCTTAATTAAAAAAAATTATTATTTTCTACATGTATTCTTTGTTTGCTTTTCTTATGCTTTTCCTGTTGAAGTTATTCTTTAACATAGATAAATCTCCTTTATCTACCTCTATTTAACTTTACCTTTCTATTCTTTCTTTATTTTCTGTCTTTTCTCACCATGTTATTAGTCTATTTTGCTTTTGTTGCTTTATTCCCCAGTTGGCACATTGCTTTGGCTTTGTTTTCCAGTTTATGCTTTAGTTAGTTTTGTTTCTAACTGGTTGATATCATTTTGTTTCTTTTTGGTCACCAGGTCAATCTCTTCTTCATACTTTTTTTGGGACTGTTTTGGTTTTGTATATGTGTGTGTATAACAAGAAACATAATGCAAATCCTAGACAAATGCAAATACTAAAAAAAAAAAAAGTATTTGCATTTGTCTAGGATTTGCATTATGTTTCTTGTTTTAGTTTTAATTTCCTTTAGAGCCATAACAAACTACCCAGAATCTCAGTGGAATCTCAGCTCCCTGGCCAGAGATTGGGCCCTGAGCCTTTGGAGAGCACTGACAATAAGACTCTAGACTGTCAGAAAAATCCTAACCCCAGGGAGTTTTATCTAGTGAGACCTCCCACAAAGGCCTCTACCTGTATACAAGACCCAGCATCACCCAACTACCAGCAGGACACCCAAAAAACAGACAAAACAAAAACGTAAATCCAATAATCAGCAAAAAGGATTACCATCTCATATAGCCCTTCCCATCAGAGGGTATAAAGAAAACTTACCTCCTACCACCCAAGTCACACCCAACAGAAGCCTACACAAACCACTGGAACAACCCTACTCACCAAAAGCCGCAATCAAAAGGAAGAAGAAATTCGACCTCAAAGCCTCAGAAAAGGAGACCTCAAACACAATAAATTAAACAAAGTAAATGAAAAGGCAGAGAATTATCATGTGAATAAATGAAAAACCTAGAAACACACAAGACCAATAAAACAAAGAGGAAATAGGCAAACTATCTGAAAAAGAATTCAGAATAATGTTAGTAAGGTGTTCCAAATCCTCAAAATGGAGAAAATTAAAGAAGTAACCAACTCAACACAATTACCAAGGATATAGAAGAAATAAAGAATGAACAGACAGATGACTAACACAGTTACTGAGATTAAAAATATTCTAGAGAGAACCAATAGTAGCTTAAAAAAAATCAGAAGAATGGATAAGTGAGCTGGAAGATAGAATGGTGGAAATAATGACTGTAGAACACAATAAAGGGAAAAGAATTGAGGATAGCCTCAGAGACTCCTGGGACAATATTAAACACACCAACATTTGGTGTTACAGGAGTCCCAGAGGGAGAAGAGAAAAAGAAAGGCACTGAGAAAGTTTTTGAGGAGATTACAGTTGAAAACTTCCCCAGCATGGGAAAAGAAATTACTCAACTCCAAGGAGCACAGTGAGTCCTATACAGGATAAACCCAAGGGAAAACCTGTCAAAACATGTACTAATCAAGCTAGCAGAGATTAAACACAAAGAAAGAATATTAAAAGCAGCAAGGGAAAAGCAAGAAGTAACATACAAGGGAAAACCCATACAGTTAACAGCTGATCTTTCAGCAGAAACTCTGCAGGCCAGAAGGGAATGGCAGTATATATTCAAAGTACTGAAAGAAAAAAAAAAAATTACAATCAAGATTACTCTACCTGGCAAGGATCTCATTCAAAATTGATGGACAAATCATAAGTTTTATAGACAAGCAATATTAAGAGAATTTAGCACTGCCAAACAAGCTTTACAACAAATACTAAAGAAACTTGTATGTCAATAAGCACAGAGAAAGGAAAAAGCTACAAAAACAAACCCAAAACAATTAAGAAAATACCAATAGGAACATATATATAAACAATTACTTTAAATGTAAATGGATTAAATTCTTCAGCCAAAAGACACAGACTAGCTGCATGCATAGAAAAACAAGATCCATGCATATGCTGTCTATAAGAGACCTACTTCAGACCTAGAGACACATATAGACTGAAAGTAAAAGGATGGAAAAAGATATGCCGTGTAATTGGAAATCAAAAGAAGCTGGAGTGGCAATTCTCATCTCAGACAAAATAGACTTTAAAATGAATATTACAAGAGAAAAAGAAGGACATTACATAATGATCAAGGGATCAATCCAAGAAGAAGACTTAACAATTGTAAATATTTATGCAACCAACATAGGAGAACCTCAATACATAAGGCAAAAGCTAACAGGCATAAGAGGGGAAATTGAAACACAAAAATAGTAAGGGACATTAACACCCCACTTATACCAATGGAGAGATATTAAAATAGAAAATTAATAAGAAAACACAAACTTTAAATGAAACATTAGACTAAATAGTGCTAATTGATATCTCCAGAACTTTCCACCCAAATGCAAAAGAATACACTTTCTTCTCAAGTGCACATGGAACATTCTCCAGAATAGCCCACGTCTAGGATCACAAGTCAAATTTCAGTAAATAAAAAAATTAAAATTGTATCAGGCATCTTTTCTGACCACAATGCTATGAAACTAGATATCAATAACAGAAAAACAAAAACAAAAACAAGCTGTAAAAAACACAAACACATGGAGATTAAACAGTATGCTTCTATGTAATGAACAGGTAACATGCAGCAAAAGCAGTTCTAAGAATGAAGTTTATAGCAATACAATCCTACCTCAAGAAACAGGGAAAACATCGAAGAGATAACCTAACTTTACACCAAAAACAAATGGAAAAAGGACAAAAATACCCCCAAAGCTAGAAGAAAAGGAATAATTGAAAAAGAAATAAAGGAAACAATAGCAAAGATCAATAAAACTAATATTTGGTTCACTGAGAAGTTAAAGAAAATTCACAAACCATTAGCCAGAATCATTAAGAAACAAAAGGAGAAGAATGAAATCAACAAAAGTAAAAATGAAAAAGGAGAGGTTACAACAGACAACAGAGAAATACAAAGAATCAAAATAGACTATTACAAGCAACTATATGCCAATATAACGGACAACCCGAAACGGACAGATTCTTATAAAGTTCAATTTTCCAAGACTGAACCAGAAAGAAATAGAAATTACAAATAAGCCAATTAGAAGCACTGAAATTGAAACTGTGATTAAAAAACTACCAAAAACAAAAGCCCAGGGCCAGATCTTCACAGGTGAATTCTATCAAATATTTAAAGCTAACCCCTATCCTTCTAAAGTTCTTCCAAAAAATTGCACAGGAAAGAACACTTCCAAACTCATTCTATGAGGCTGCCATCACCCTGCTACCAAAACCAGACAAAGACAACACAAAAAAGAAAGTTGCAGGCCATTTCCACTGATGAACATAGATTCAAAAGTCCTCATCAAAATTCTTGCTAGGATTCAACAACACATTAAAAAGATCATACACCATGATCAAGTCAGTTTTATCCCAGGGATACTTGGATTCTTCAGTATATGCAAATCAGTCAATGTGATACACCATATTAACAAACTGAAATATAAAATGATATGATAATTTCAATAGGTGCAGAAAAATCCTTCAACAAAATTCAGCATACATTTATGATAAAAGCTCTTCAAAAAATGGGCATAGAAGGAAGCTACCCCAACATAATAAAGGCCATATATGATAAACCCACAGCAAATATTATTTCAATAGTGAAAAACTGAAAGCATTCCCTCTGAGATAGGAACAAAGTGACAAGTGTGCCCACACTCACCACTATTACTCATAGGATAGTTTTGGAAGTATTAGCTCTGGCATTCAGAAGAAAAAGAAATAAAAGGAATCCAGATTGAAAATAAGAGGTAAAACTCTCACTGTTGGTATAAAACCCTATAGTGAAGTCACTCAGTCGTGTCCGACTCTCTGCGACCCCATGGACTGTAGGCCACCAGGCTCCTCCGTCTATGGGATTTCCCAGGCAAGAATACTGGAGTGGGTTACCATTTCCTTCTCCAGGGGATCTTCCCGACCCAGGGATCAAACCCGGGTCTTCCACATTGCAGGCAGACGCTTTAACCTCTGAGCCAACCCTATAGATACCATCAGAAAATTACTACAGTGAATCAGTGAATTTTGCAAAGTTACAGGATACAAAATCAATACACAGAAATCACTTGCATTCCTACACACTAACAAGGAAATATGAAAAATAGAAATTATTGAATAAAATCCTATTTACTATTACAAAAAAAGAATAAAATATCTAGAAATAAACCTACCTAAGGAGACAAAAGAGCTGTTTACAAAAACTATAAGACAATGATGAAAGAAATCAAAGAAAACATAAAGAGACTGAGAGATATTCCATGGTTTTGGCTTGGATAATCAATATTGTGAAAATGGCCTATACAACCAAATGTAGTCTACAGATTCCATGCAATCCCTATCAAATTTCCAATGGCATTTTTCATAGAACTAGGACAAAAATCTCACAATTCATATGGAAACACAAAAGACCCCCAATAGCCAAAGCAATCTTGAGAAAGAAAAATGGAGTTGGAAGAATCAACCTTCCTGCCTTGAGACTATACTACAAAGCTATAGTTATCAAGAAAGTATGGTATTGGCACAAAAATTGGAATCTAGACCAATGGAACAAAACAGAAAGCCCAGAGAAAAACTCATGCACCTATGGATACCCTATTTTTGACAACAGAGGCAAGAATATACAATGGGCAAAGATAGTCTCTTCAATAAGTGATGCTGGGAAAACTGGACAGCTACATGTAAAAGAATGAAATTAGAGCACTTCTTAACACCATACACAAAGATAACCTCAAAATGAATTAAAGACCTAAATTTAAGACCAGAAATTATAAAACTCCTAGAGGAAAACATAAGCAAAACACTGTTTGACATAAATCACAGCAAGATCGTGTATGACCCACCTCCTACAGAAATGGAAATAGAAACAAAATAAACAATAAATAAATAAATAAACCTGATTAAACTTAAAGCTTTTACACTGCAAAGGAAACTATAAACAGGGTTAAAAGAAAACTCTCAGAATGGGAAAAAAATAATAGGAAATGAAACTGACAAAAGATTAATTTCAAAAATATACAAGCAGCTTTTACAAATCAATACAAGAAAAACAACCCAATCAAAATATGGGCAGAAGACCTAAACAGACATTTATTCAAAGAAGACATACAGATGGCTGATAAACACATGCAAAGGTGCTCAATATCACTTAATATTAGAGAAATGCAAATCAAAACTACAATGAGACATCACTTCACATCAGTAAGAATCAGTTCAGTCACTCAGTTGTGTCTGACTCTGAGATCCCATGGACTGCAGCACTCCAGGCTTCCCTGTCCATCACCAACTCCCAGAGCCTGCTCAAACTTTTGTCCATCGAGTCAGTGATACCATCCAACCATCTTATCCTCTGTTGTCCCACTCTCCTTCTGCCTTCAATCTTTCCCAGCATCAGGGTTTTTTTTTTTTTAGTGATTAATCTCTTTGCGTCAGGTGGCCAAAGTATTAAAGCTTCAGCTTCGGCATCAGTCCTTCCAATGAATATTCAGGACTGATTTCCTTTAGGATTTCCAGTAAGAATAGACATTATCAAAAAAATCTACAAACAATAAATGCTGGAGAGGCTGTGGAGAAGAGGGAACCCTGTTGCACTGTTGGTTGGAATGCAAACTGATACAGCCACTATGGAGAACAATATGGAGATTTTCCTTAAAAAACTAGGAATAAAACCACCATATGACCCAGCAATCCCACTACAAGGCATATAACCAGGGGAAATCAAAACTGAAAAAGACACATGGAACCCAATGTTCACTGCAGCTTTATTTACAACTGCTAGGACAGGATATCAACCTAGATGTCCATCAACAGATGAATGGATAAAGAAGCTGTGGTACATATAAACAATGGAATATTACTCAGCCATAAAAAGGAACAAGTTTAAGTCAGTCCTAATGAGATAGATGAACCTAGAGCCTATTATAGAGAGTGAAGTAAGCCAAAAAGAGAAAACTGTTGTTGTATACTAATGCATATGTATGGAATCTAGAAAGATGGTACTGATGAACCTATTTGCAGAACAGTTCCCTGATGGCTCAGTGGGTAAAATCTGCCTGCAGTGTGGGAGAACTATGTTCGATCTCTGGTTTGGGAAGATCCCTTGGAGAATGAAATGGCAACCCACCCCAGTATTCTTGCCTGGAGAATTCCATGGGCAGAGGAGCCTGGTGGGCTACAGTCCATGGGGTCACAAAGAGTCAGACATGACTGAGTGACTAACACTAACACTAATGGAGACACAGACATTGAGAACAGACTTATGGTCATGACTGTGCATGGGGGAATACAGAGAGGGTGGGAGGTATGGAGGGAGTAACATGGAAACTTACGTTACCATATGTAAAATAGATGGCCAGTGGGAATTTTCTGTATGACTCACGGAACTCAAACTGGGGCTTGGTAACAACCTAGATGGGTGGGATGTGGAGGGATGTTCAAGTGAGAGGGGACTTGGGTAAACCTATGGCTGATTCATGCTGATGTTTTATAGAAACCAATGCAATACTACAAACCAAATATCCTTCAATTAAAAATAAATAAAATTTAAAAGATATCATTAGTATATGTAATTCAAGCACATGTGTGCTAAGTCACTTCAGTCGAGTCTGACTCTATGACCCTGTGGACCGTAGCACATCATGCTCTTCTGTCCATGGGATTCTCCAGGAAAGGATACTGGCCTGGGCTGCCAGGCTCTACTCCAGGCCATCTTCTTGACCCAGAGATCAAACTTGCCTCTCCAGCATTGCAGGCAAATTCTTTACCACTGAGCTACTGGAGAAGCCCCCAACACACACACACACACACATTCATATTGCTATTTCTTAAGTGCTGACAATTGTGAACTCAGAGAAATAAAACTAAAGCTCTTTGATCAAGTCTTAGAGAACTTTGGAAGCTGTCAAAAATGATATGGCAAGATTTTAAATGTCATATTTGCTTAGGTTTTGCTCACTTAATAAGCAAACACGATCAGTTTATTGATGATTGAAGGAAACAAAGCTTATTGTGTGAGTAATGAATAGAGTTAATAAGAACAAAATATATGAAAGGTTCAGTTCAGTTCAGTTCAGTTCAGTTCAGTCTCTCAGTCATGTTCGACTCTTTGCGACCCCATGAACCACAGCAAGCCAGGTCTCCTTGTCCATCACCAACTCCTGGAGTCCACCCAAACCCATGACCATCAAGTCAATGATGCCACCAACCATCTCATCCTCTGTCATCCCCTTCCCCTCCTGCCTTCAATCTTTCCCAGCATCAGGATCTTTTCAAATGAGTCAGCCCTTTGCATCAGGTGGTCAAATTATTGGAGTTTCAGCTTCAACATCAGTCCTTCCAATGAAGACCCAGGATTGATCTCCTTTAGAATGGACTGGTTGGATCTCCTTGCAGTCCAAGGGACTCTCAAGAGTCTTCTCCAACACCACAGTTCAAAAGCATCAATTCTTTGGTGCTCAGTTGTCTTCACAGTCCAAATCTCACATCCATACATGACCACTGGAAAGACCATAGGCTTGACTAGATGGACCTTTGTTGGCAAAGTAATGTCTCTGCTTCTGAATATGCTATCTAGGTTGGTCATAACTTTCCTTCCAAAGAGTAAGCATCTTTTAATTTCATTGCTGCAATCGCCATTTGCAATGATTTTGGAACCCATAAAAATAAAGTCAGCCACTATTTCCACTGTTTCCCCATCTATCTGCCATGAAGTGATGGGACCGGATGCCATGATCTTAGTTTTCTGAATGTTGAGCTTTAAGCCAAATTTTCACTCTCCTCTTTCACTTTCATCTGCAAAATGTTAGTTACTAGTTATTCAAGAACTTCATCCCTTTCCAAGAAAAGTGGAATTTAAAAGCAATTTTTTATTTTACCAATGCAGGAAAATGTTTTTGCCATTTATGTTGTTTCTCTTCCACACATTAAAAAAATTAACAATTTAAAGCTTTCTGATAATCAAAGTAATACAGATTAATATGGAAAATCAGAAGTAGCAAATAAACATCATCTATGATATCATCACCAAGGAAATATAGTGCATTTTTTGACATATATTCTTCTTACCTTTCCTATGTGAATGTATGATATTTAAATATAATTAATTTTATAATTAAAATTAATTAAAATTTAATTATAATTAAAATTAATTATAATTAAATTTTAATACTATATACAGCATATTCAGACTTTATTTTTTTGGGCTCCAAAATCACTACAGATGGTGACTGCAAGCATGAAATTAAAAGACGCTTACTCCTTGGAAGAAAAGTTATGACCAACCTAGATAGCATATTCAAAAGCAGAGACATTACTTTGCCAACAAATGTCCATTTAGGCAAGGCTATGGTTTTTCCTGTGGTCATGTATGGATGTGAGAGTTGGACTGTGAAGAAAGCTGAGCGCCGAAGAATTTATGCTTTTGAACTGTGGTGTTGGAGAAGACTCTTGAGAGTCCCTTGGACTGCAAGGAGCTCCAACCAGTCCATTCTAAAGGAGATCAGTCCTGGATGTTCTTTGGAAGGAATGATGCTAAAGCTGAAACTCCAGTACTTTGGCCACCTCATATGGAGAATTGACTCATTGGCAAAGACTCTGATGCTGGGAGGGATTGGGAGCAGGAGGAAAAGGGGACGGTAGAGGATGAGATAGATGGCTAGATGGCATCACCGACTCAATGGATGTGAGTTTGAGTGAACTCCGGGAGATGATGGTGGACAGGGAGGCCTGGTGTGCTGCAATTCATGGGGTTGCAAAGAGTCAGACATGGCTGAGTGACTGAACTGAACTGAATTGAAGTGAACTGAAGTATTTTATCATTCTTTTGCAGTTTAATCCTTTACAACTTGTTTGCTACAACATGATAATTACGTGTTTATGAAAGTTATGGACTACAGTTTCAGATTTCTAGCATCTATTCTAACCACAAAGGTATGTCTAAAACTGTGCCCATATACAACGTAAACTACACTCAGTCCAGCCAGTATTTCATTCCATCCACTTCTTGTTATCATAAACAGAGCACTTGTTAATCATTCTTGGCAAATAAGTAGGGGGAAATGAAAACAGTGAAAGACTTTATTTTCTTGGGCTTCAGAATCACTGTGGATGGTGACTGCAGGCATGAAATTAAAGAATTTACTTCTTGGAAGAAAAGCTGACAAATCTAGACAGCATATTAAAAAGCAGAGATGTTACTTTACCAACAAACTTCCATATAGTCAAAGCTGTGATTTTTTCAGTAATCATGAATGGATGTGAGTGTTGGACCAAAAAGAAGGGTAAGTGCCAAAGAACTGATGCTTTTGAACAATGGCGCTGGAGAAAACCCTTTAGAGTGCCTTGGACAGAAAGGAGGTCAATCAAACCACTCAATCCTAAAGCAAATTAACCCTGAATATTCACTGGGAGGACTAATGCTGAAGCTAAAGCTACAACACTTTGGGGGGTGCAAAGAGCTGACTCATTGGAAAAGAACCTGATGCTGGAAAAGATTGAAGGCAGGAGAAGGAGGTGACAGAGAATGAGCTGGTTGGATGGTATCCCTGACTCAAGGGACAGGAGTTTGAGAATACTCCAGGAGCTGGTGAAGGACAGGGAAGTATGGTGTGCCACAGTCTATGGGGTTGCAAAGAACTGGACATGACTTAGCGACTGAACAACAACAAAATCGTTCTTATCGCCTTATCCCCTATGTTTAAGAGAAACAAAATACCAAACCACACAAACAGAAGGTTTAGGCTTTAAATGTTTGATGGCAGTTCTGAATCTTGCTTATCTATAACACCTCATAGAATACAGGTTATTTCCCTTTAATAGTGGTTCACCAACATCTCTACAATGAGCTGTTCACACTCCTGACTCAGAAGAAATGTGGGTGTGGCATGTTTCTAAATTGTCTGCACCCTGCTAGTTACCATGGACGCAGTTTATCTTTTGAGAGCATTGGGACTCTTCTGTCAAAGCTGAGCTGTTCATGATTTCATTAAACAGCAAGAAGATATTACCCACTTCTTGAGGGCAATCCATAGTTACATCCCATTCATCACAGGACCTGTCCTGGGCAGGTAACAAATATGGTTACATATGACATGCATAAATATTACCTTCTAGTGTTCATCTGTAGATAACTGGCATGATGTGACTAAATCATCAAGAACTTTATATTTACCACACACTGTTCTAAGTAATTTCTTTGTATGAACAACACTGTGAAGTAGGTACTAAAATTATCCCCACATATAAATGAGAAAACTTCAATCATGAAACCAGGGATGCTTGACTAGCAAATGATGCTATTTGATTACAGAGTCCACATCTTCACTACTATACCATATTCCATGTCTACATGCAAAGCAGTTTGACTCGTTTGGGAGAGAGAATTTTAGTAAACACAAAACAGAAACATTAATAGATTGAACCTAATTCAACCATGGAAATAAAATACTTCCTGGAATAATTGAACATTATTTTTAAAATAATAAGATAATTAAGCTTAGATCTTATCTCATACATAATTGTTGTGTGAACTTAAGACACATCAAATAAACATTTCAACTAATGCTGTCAGAATTAGATATAATTTAATTGCATGACAATCCACAGAGAAATATTAAGATTTTATTACCATTTGTAAAACAGAGCACTGCACCATAAATTGGAAGCCAAGTTTAACTCTTATCTTGCACTAGTTGGTTGTTGTTATTCAGTCTCTCAGTTGTATCCGACTCTGCAACCTCATAGACTGCAGCACACCAAGGTTCCCCGTCCTTCACCATCTCCTGGTGTTTGCTTAAATACATGTCCACTGAATCAGTGATGCCATCCAATCATCTTGTCTTCTGTCATCCCTTTCTCCTCCACCTTCAATATTTCCCAGCATCAGAATCTTTTCTAATGAGTCAACTCTTCACATCAGATGGCCAAAATATTGGAGTTTCAGCTTCAGCATTAGTCTTTCCAATGAATGTTCAGGGTTGACTTTCTTAGCATTGACTGGTTTGATCTTCTTGTTGTCCAAGTGACTCTCAAAAGTCTTCTCCAACACCACATTTCAAAAGCATCAATTCTTCATTGCTCAGCTTTCTTATAGTACAACTCTCACATACATACATGACTACTGGAAAAACTACAGCTTTGACTAGATAGACCTTTGTCGGCAAAGTAACGTCTCTGCTTTTTAGTATGCTGTCTAGGTTGGTCATAGCTTTTCTTCCAAGGAGCAAGTGTCTTTTAATTTCATGGCTGCAGTCACCATCTGTAGTGATTTTGGAGCCCAAGAAAATAAGGTCTGTCACTGTTTCCATTGCCTACCATCTATTTTCTATGAAGTGATGGGACTGGATAACATGATCTTTGTTTCTTGAATGTTTAATTTTAAAGTTTTCCACTCTCCTCTTTCACCTTTATCAAGAGGCTCTTTAGTTCCTCTTTGCTTTCTGCCATAAAGGTTAGAATGGATAAACCACTTAAAATTCTGTATCATTTTCCCATTTATAAAATAAGAACAATTATTAATCTTATCCTCTGAAATTATCATAGGAATTATCATGGGAGCCATGAGTCAACTTCCAGCTCAATTATCATGGGAAAAAAATGAGAAAATAAATGAAAGCACTTTGAAAAGTCACACTATAAGTTCAAGTTGTGGCATTGCTATAAATAGAGCTCTGAAATATTGAGTAATATGTCATATATAGGTGATTTTAAAGGTGACTCTTGTGTTCAGTGGGTGTTCATGTTGAGAATATTCGGTGGTTATTGAAGTCATAACAGTTCTTTCGAATGAGAGGCTTTATGATATGTCCTTGATGTTTCCTTCCTTTATGATTTTCTATTAAACTTTCTGAGGCTTCCAAAGAGAAAGACAACCATAATAATATTTTAAGATATTTCACATTATATATATATATATATATATATATATAATGTGCATTAATTACATGTACACACACACTCATAGATATATTTTTCACCTTTAAAGTCATATGGTTATTAAAATTGGAAGATTTTTGGAAGCTGATTTCATTCAAGCCCCATGTTAGTGACTGACAATCATACAACTCTTTGTCTTTTAACCATTATTCCCAAGTTAGGAGCAGAACGAAATCTCCTGAGATAGGCATTCCTACACACCAATTTTCCTTATTTGATCTTATGTTTGCTTTTCATATCTTTCCATTTAAGTCATTCCTTCTTTTTTTTTTTCATTTTCAACTTTCCCCTCTGCCTTATCTCATCATTTTCAGGTCAGAAATTATTAAATTATAATCCAAATTGGTCAAATAAAGTGAAATAATTCCTATCCTATTTATATTTTGAGCAAACAGATCTTTAAATTTTGCTGCATTCACTTAAATATGTAGCACTTATGAGGAGCTCAGATTAAGCTTCTTATGTAATCCTGGGCCATGCAATGTTTTCCTGCCTGAGTGCACATAAGTGTGGATCTTATTAAAAAGTTTATGCAGCATGTGGACTCCACATGCCAGCGCCCAAGGAGGTGAGCTCCTCAAGGACATGGATTTCCCATGGAACCATGGTCCTCACAAAGCCCATCTGCTTTGCCTATGACCATGAACCTTGAGCCCCTTTGAGCTCCACACACACAACCATGGCCACGATCTTCCTCCTCTGTTGAACTCACATCACTCTCACTTTCTTTGAAACCACTTGGGTGAGCAGATTTGATATTCTCTAACATCTAGATCACTCATAGAGATAATAAATACACTATATATTTTTCTTAAATTTTAGAGGAAGTTTGTGTACCAGTTATATGAGGACAGAGACTACACATTTTGGGGATTATTTCCCTTACATCTTGGAAAAATAATTGGCATTGTGGCTTATTATAGAAGCAATGTGTGTGCTAAGTCATTTCAGTCATGTCCAACTCTTTGCGACCCCATGAACTGCAACCTGCCAAGATCTTCTGTTCATGGATTTCTCCAAACAAGAATACTGGCATGGGTTGCCATGCCCTCCTCCAGGGGATCTTCCCCATCCAGGGGTTGAACTCACATATCCTGTGGCTCCTGCATTGCAGTCTGATTCTCTACCACTGAGCCACTGGGGAAATCTGTGGAAGCAAGAGTCAATTTTAATTCATACTTTATTTTTAATAATTTCACTTTTAAATGTAATCATGAAAGAAAGGATATGATTAAAGAATTGGATGGGTGAATATAGACTCATTTACCAAATTACTTGTTAGTGCTACAGGCAATTTTTGAAACTCTGATAAGGAGAGTACGGGACAAGTAAAAGGGAAAAGTTAACCCAGTGGGTAATTTATTAAGCTTATGCCTCTGGTGAGCATTTGTAGGGCAGCTAGTCCATGGATTCCTGAATAACACACTATGTGGCTCCATTTTCAGTGACTAAATATTAAATAAGATGGACTGAGGTCCTTACCTGACAGAATAATTCTTCTGATAGATGTGCACTTAGGTTCATCAACAGGCTTGGCTTCCATGAGGCATATTGACAGGAAAGGCTACTTTTGAGTAGGATTTCTAAAGAAGAAAACTTTGCTTTTGGCTTAGGTACACTTTTGAAAGGGAAGTGACATTAGCAGTGCTTATCATTTTCACATGAAAATTTAATGTAACATGATATAAAATGAAACATTGGGTGAATTTATGACAGATTGTCTTTAGTGACAGTTCAGGATACAAATAGCTCATTGAAGAGACCATTTACCTAAGGCTTTTGAATTAAATTTTCTAAGCTCTTTGCATGTTCAACCTTACATTTAAGGCAAGTGGTGTTCCACTTCAGGGAAATCAAACCACTTATGGTCATAAAATGATAGATTCAGATTGACTTTTCAATTTAAAGAAGTGAGTGTGCCAAAAATCAGAGGATATTACTGTAAATAAAAATCTTCATTAAGAGTTAAAGATGAAAAATTAATTTCAAAAGTTGTCATCCTTGCTGGCACATGATAAAATACAATAATGATGAAGTGAAGTGAAGTGAATTCGCGTCGCTCAGTTGTGTCCGACTCTTTGCGACCTCATGGACTGTAGCCTACCAGGCTCCATCCATGGGATTTTCCAGGGAAGAATACTGGAGTGGGTTGCCATTTCCTTCTCCAGAGGATCTTCCTGACTCAGGGATGGAACCCGGGTCTCCAGCATTGCAGGCAGACGCTTTACCATCTAAGCCACCAGGGAAGCCCTACAGTAATGATAATCGATATTAAAATGCACCCTAAGATGGAGGATGTCCTGAAGCCAGACAGAGTATTCATCCTGCAGAGAAATAAGCAGGGTCTGGCCTCTCATAAGGATAGCCTGATACACAAGTCTCTATTTTAGGACTTTGTGAGAGAGACCCAGGCATGAAGGTCAAGGGTCAGCAGTTCACTGTCAGCTATATTTGTTCCTAGACCAGAAACACTGTCTTAACTCAACTCCATCAAGGACTCCCTCTTCATGGAAAGTTTGTACCCAGGTCAGTCAGTCAAGTTTGTTGCCCATGGGGTGTTCTGGCAAATAGGGCTGGACTCAAGGAAAATAGCTTCAGCTCCTAACAAATGAAATTAATCTTCCTCCCTAACTAGCTTTATGTGTCTTTCCCTTTAATGTGTCTTCTCCCCACTTGCCCACACCCCAGTGTTCTCATGTCCCTTGTTCTCTCATTCTCTCCTATAATGGGATAGATAGAGACCAAAACAAACCTAAGGAGTTAGGGATTCAGTAGCATCCACGTCTGCCCACCCATGGCCTTTGATAAAAGAGCAAACAATAACTGTAGTCTTACATACACTTTATATTTTAAGGAATTGACCAGGATTTGCTCCTAGATCAGGCTGATTCCAGGCTCTTGCGCTCCGCAGATTCCTCATCCCTGCCAGATGATTGCAAGGATATCCTTGTGTGTGAAGAAGAGGTGGAGCTCCTAGTGTCCCAAAGCCCATGCTCTGCACCTCCTCCCCTATTCATTTGGCCAGGCCTCCGAAAGGAGCTGCCCTTGGTGCTGACTCAGGCTATTTATGCTGATTTTACCTCAGCCTGGGCCTTCCTTTAAATTCTCAGCCAGATTTGGCTGCTATGATTTTGATGCCTGTATATCCTGCATTTCTTCTCATTTCTTCAGGTTTCCACTCTCCTGAGGTGACCAGGCCTCCAATGTGCCCCAGTGGTTCAAGCCCTGCCCCTGGTCTCATGAGATGTGTAGGTTCTGAGAGGGCAGCAGGGCAGAGACCAAGGACCTGGGAGGTGCTTTGAAGTGGTTCATACTTAGTGATGAAATCATATGCTCCAATGTCTATGTAGAAAGCATGGTACATAAGAATTTAATTATTTGGGAATTTGTCTTGATCTGTTTTTCTCATTCCCATGTTCAGCTAAGTCCAAGGCTTTAGTTATGTGGATGAGTCATGGTAACCTTTAGTGAAGGTTTCTTCCACTTCAGAAGGAAAGAGAAAGTCCCTTATAAAAGGAATAGACTATAGAAATGACAAGATATTATTTGCTTCTCTTATATTTATTCCTTTAGGAGTAATTATAAGAGCTGACTCATTGGGAAAGATCCTGATGTTGGAAAAGAGTGAAGGAAAAAGAAAATGGCAGTGGAGGATGACAAGGTTAGATAGCATCACTGACTTAAATAAAATGAATAAGTGTGTAAGTGCTTAGTTGCTGAATCATGTCCAGTCCTTTTCAGCCCTGTGGACTGCAACCTGCCAGGCTCCTCTTGTCCATGGACTTCTCCAGGTGAGAATACTGGGGTGGGTAGCCATTCCCTTCTCAGTGGACATGAATTTGAGCAAACTGCAAGATATTAGGGAGGACAGAGGAACCGGATATACTACAGTCTGTGGGGTCACAAAGAGGCAGACACAGCTTAGCGACTGAACAACAACCAAGTCGTGTCAGTCAGATTCTCCAGAGAGACAGAAGCAATAGGATGTCATGTCCAGCTCTTTGCGACCCTATGGACTGTAGCCTGCCTGGCTCTTCTGTTCATGGGATTCTCTAGGTAAGAATACTGGAGTGGTTGTCAGTCCTTGCCACCTGGAAAGCCTGTGTGTGTGTGTGTGTGTAATGATCAAATCAACCCCAACACAAGTCGTGTTTCTAAATATGAGTAATATTTCTTCACTTCTGTGCTCAGCTATTCCCTGTGGCTACATGTCAGATAAGTACTCATCTTAGTGGTCCAGGGTCATAGATTCAGTAATGCTTGTTTCCTAATTATTAATAGTGTCTCGTTTTTCTTTCAAAGTCAATGATATGCACATCCTACCTATACAGGAGTTTCCCAGATTTAAACGTTTTATAGATACATAGCTTAAAATAGTTTTTTCACCTTCTTCTCTCAGTGAATCTACAAATCAGCTCTTGTCACATTTCCAGCCTTCTCTTCACTGCTCTTGGAGTTTATTGCCCCAGTCTCTGTGATCATGGACTTTATTTCCTTTTCTTTTCTCATTCTGCAGGTATTCATTTAACTGACATCTATCACTGAGAGGATATGACTGCAGGTGAACCGTTGGGCTGAACCCAGGCAATCGAGTCATGCCCCCTTCCCTGTCCTTACAGCGTAGGCTCTGCCTGCTGTCCTCACACAAGGAGCTGCCCAATAACACAACCTTCGAGAGCTCTGTGTTACTGATACCATCAGGACCATGTATGCGACTGAACACAGTTAAAGCCTCTGTATACACTCTTATGATTCTGGAGGGTGTGTGCTGAGACCTCATCTTGCCACCACCCAAGACAAGCCTGGTATGTGAGTTCCCTGATTATTAAATTTGTCACCTATCAGTCTAGTGCAGCTGCCTCACCTGGCCCTCTGAATACAGGGATTAGTTTTTAATGTCAGTCTGAGAACTCCTGATGTCATGAATTAACATCTGCCAAAAGATTAGTTCTCTCCATGTCTATTAATGACATTTACGATTTTCCATACTCAGTCAATGCTAGAAAAGTTTGAGGAGGTAAGATTAACAGGCACATGATGCTTAACCAGAATTTACAATGTATGATGCTAATTTTATGTATCTACAGTTGTCTCCTGAGATGAGAGCCAAGCTGATCAGTCCAAGGAGCAAAGCTGACAGCATTGCATCTCTTCTCAGAGCTGCCCACTCCCATGGCCTTATCTATAGCCAGGCCTGCATCCACGGTCCTTCTCACCAGCCAACACTGATCCTACTGTCGGTTTCAGGGGACTGGAGTAAGAAATAGAGAACTGGCTTCCCCTCTGCTGCCAGCTAAACAAGGCAGCAAAGGTGTGCACTGGGAGAGGTGGGCAGGGCTGCAGGGCAGTCTTCTTATGTGAAGGTTAGCAAGTGTGATTAAATAGTCTCCATTGGGAGGTGATTGGATTAAATAATTGTTGAAGGTAAATTTCTATAAACTGCTCATCATTACGCTTTGTGGGTCTATTTTGCAGTTGACCAGCAATCAGGGGATTTATCAGGAGGCATGGAACCTGGGATGGTGCTCTAGTCACTTATCTCCACTCCCCATGAGTGCTGATAGTTGTATCAAGGATGGATTTTGGTATTTACAGCATTTACAAATGTAATCTACCATCATGACTCCTCAAACTTTGGTTTATAGGATAACAGGGTGAGATAGCTAAAAGGAAACCTTTTCTGAAGAAAAGGAAGACTAAGGACAGAAGATTAGCAAACTGCTCACACTATTAATCACATATCACCACACTGATGTGAGTACTCTGGTCTTGTGCACTGCAGGAAAAAAATAGAAATAGGGCTCAACTATGAATAAGTCTCTTATGAGCAACTTGTTCTGAAAGTTCAATTTAATCTGTTGTAGTGCAGAGGTTGGAAAGATAGAGAAGCAATTACTCCTATCCCTGGAAGTCCAGGTGTTTCCCCATTAAGGAATTATGGCCAGCTCTCAAGATGATTTAAGAAGCTGCCTGACAAATACCATATGTAAAATTGAATAACCCATAGTCAATCATGTCAGTGTGGTTTTCAGTAGATTTTAGATAATATATCTTTGTTATGAGCTTCCTAAGCTTGTAGCCCCATCTCTCCTATGCAAACCACAAGGGGATATAATAAACTTTAAACATGTAGCACTCACCCCAAAATTGGTAGGAAATTAATGCATTTGACTCCATTGCTTTTAAGTAAAGCTCTTTGAATGTTGGTAGGAGAGAGGAGAAAAAAATTAAAAGTGACTGTGATGTAGAGCACGTACGAGAGTAGAACAGAGTGAGTCATTAGAAGTCAACTATGTTGAGATAAAGGAGAATGAAGTACTTAAAAATATTTGTTTATGGTGCATAACTAATCACTTGAAGGGAAGAGGATTTCTGGAAACAACCTCCAGTTGTATTCCCTTAGCCCATCACTGTTCTACTACTTTGCCATGTCTGACTCGGAAGGGAAAAAAAAAAAAAAAACAGATGGAGAAACTGATGATGGGTCACCCAGCGGGAAATGACTCGGCCCATCTGTGCTGGCCCGAGTCTAAGGAGACCCCTGGTTCTGTGTGCAGCATCTAAGAGAGGGCCTCGCTGGAGGCTTCCTGTAGAGAAAGAGAATGGGGGAAAAAAGCCCAATGAACTTTCTGCATCTTAGCTAGAGAAAAGGGAGCAACATCACAACTTCTTGAGGCTGTAAAGCCAGTGGAAGGGCAGGATTTGAGTTGGGAAGCAGTGTCTACAATGTTGGCAGCACAGAGAATCTAAATCCAGACCTCCTCAAGCTGTGGGCCCAACTTTCCCGGGTATGTGCTGTGTGTCCTTTGGAAGGTTGCTTAATTTCCCTGGGCCTCAGCTTATTGGTCTGTAAAATGGGAATAATATTAGATTGCATTGAACATTAAAGTATCTTGAATAATTAAAGTTCCCAGGATATTATCAGCACTATATAAATGCTTGTTCTTACAGAAAATGATATTAAAATTACTGTTATTAATAAAATGAAATCACTGTTGTTAAATAAAAATACAAGAATTATTATTATTAAACACCATTAAATATATACAAGATCTAGCTTCTAATCTGTAGCTAAGAGCAAATTAATTGTGATTACCATTAGGTAATTAATTATTTCTTAATTAACCACAGAAAAGGCAGTGTCATTTAGGGGAAAGGAAACTGGGCTTTGGAGACTGAACACCTGAGCTCATGTAGGGGCTCGGCCATCTGTGCCTTCAGGGCCAGAGTCCTTCTCTGCTCCCACAGACCCTCTTTCTCCTTTGGACTCTCCTTCAGTTAGAGCATCGACCCTGGCTTCCCTTTGCCACTGAGAATGATACTTACCAGGAGTGCTAAGGTGCCAGCCAAGGAGCTTCTCTTGCACTATTGTTCCACTTGACTCTCCAAACTATCCCTTATTCTGCTGCTGGACTAATTTTTGTAAAGCACCATTCCTTGTGTTTCTATTTCTCCCTTGCTTCACAAACTTCCACTGGTCTTCATTTTTTTTTTTTAACAAAGTCAAGTTAATGTTTTATTTTCCAGTGCTCTAGACATAGAAAAGCTCCAACGTGAAGGGAGAGTTAGCTCCCTGACTTCATGTTGAAGCTTTGTGATGCAACCAAACTGAGCCAAATTAATCTCCTGCTCCACCCACTGCTCAGGCTCCCTCGCAGTCTTCTCAACCTGCACCATCCATTGCAAATGTCTTTCCTGAATTTTTTTCCCCATCTTTGCTTTATGATCTACTTAAGATGTTGTATACATCCTAGTTGACCTTAGAACAGTTGTTATTATGGTTATATGGGCTCTTTAAGGCTTGGCTGCTCCTCAATTTTCTTGAGTAGGCACTCAAATATATGATGAATAAGTCAATTAAATGAATGAATAGGTGCCATTAAATGTGTAATCCAGTAGATCTTACTTTTGGCTTGAATTTTACTATTTATGAAATAAGATTTAAGGAGACTCTCCAGCTTATTTTCATGTTTCCTTCCAGCTTATAAAATTGATGATTCTAAATATTCCATGGCATCAGATAAAGAGAGCATACAGTATATTTGAAATGAAAACAAAACCTCTTTGAATACAATCACCCTTTTGGTTTCCTCAGCTTTAGTTATTTGTAATTTCCTGCTAATGTTAGCATATTAAGCACAAATTCCATTATTGTTTAAAAAGTGATTGATAATAAAACCTTTTTTCAGATAGAGGAATGAGTCATGAGGTTTTAAGTTGCTCAAAGAATCTGTTTATATCAAGGTTTTCATGCTCTGATAGATTTTCCCAAAGTTTTGCACTGTGGTTAAGAAGCAAAGAACTTATATATTTGTTTTTATTTTAATTTTAGGTACATTGATTATTGTTAGTCATTTCCTTCCTTTTTAATATCTTGACTTTTGAGTTACAGATGTAGAAAATGGACTAATGTTCATTATGTTAAGTGGAATAGTACTTCATAAAAAAGAATGAAGTAATGGCTTTTGCAGCAACATGAATGGACTTAGAGATTATCATGCTAAGCAACATTCTTTAAAAATACAATAAAATGCCATTAGGAAGTGTCCTGCTCTTCACAGATTCCTCCTCCATATTTCATCACACCCCTGTGTACTCAAGGGTACAGAGTGCCCCGACCTCATCAGACACTTGGAAATCTCTGACTTTATGGTCGCTAGCCCTGGACTACAGCACCTATGGTGAACTAGTCTGTCTTTGTAAGAGCTAGATGGAGCCAGTAATAAAAGAGGGGAAATATGGAATTTTTAAATTACTTTTTACAATATTGTGTTGATTTCTTCTGTACAGGAGCCTGGTGGGTTACAGTCCATGGGGTTTCAGAGTGGGATGCTACTGAAGCTACTTAGGACTCAGGCACATGTATGTATAGGTATATATATATATATGTAATATAGTGGATCAGTTCAGTCTATCAGTCATGTCCGACTCTTTGCAACTCCATGGACTAGAGCACGTAAGGCCTTCTTGTCGATCACCAACTCCCACAGCTTGCTCAAACTCATGTCCATTGGGTCGGTAATGCCATCCAACCATCTCATCCTCTGTCATCCCTTTCTCCTACTCCCTTCAATCTTTCCAAGCATCAGAGTGTTTTCCAATGAGTCAGTACTTTGCATTAGGTGGCCAAAGTATTATAGAATCAGCTTCAGCATCAGTCTTTCCAATGATATTCGGGACTGATTTCCTTTAGCATGGATTGGTTTGATACTCTTGCAGTTCAAAGGACTTTCAAGAGTCTTTTCTAACACCACAGTTCAAAAGCATCAATTCTTCATTGCTCAGCTTTCTTATAGTACAACTCTCACATACATACATGACTACTGGAAAAACCATAGCTTTGACTAGATAGACCTTTATCGGCAAAGTAATGTCTCTGCTTTTTAGTATGCTATCTAGGTTGGTCATAGCTTTTCTTCCAAGGAGCAAGTGTCTTTTAATTTCATGGCTGCAGTCACCATCTGCAGTGAATTTGGAGCCCAAGAAAATAAAGTCTGCCACTGTTTCCATAGTTTCCCCCTCTATTTGCCAGGAAGTGATGGGACCAGATGCCATGATCTTAGTTTTTTGAATGTTGAGTTTTAAGCCAACTTTTTCACTCCACTCTTTCACATTCATCAAGAAGCTCTTTTGTTCCTCATCACTTTCTGCCATGAGGATGGTGTCATTTGTGTATCCAAGGTTATTGACATTTCTCCCAGCAATCCTGATTCCAGCTTTTGCTTCATCCAGCCTAGCATTTTGCAAGATATACTCTCCATATAAGTTAAATAAGCAGGGTGAAAATACACAGCCTTGACGTACTCATTTCCCAATTGGGAACCAATCTGTTGTTCCATGTCCCGTTCTAACTGTTGCTTCTTGATCTGCATACAGATTTCTCAGGGGGCAGGTAAGGTGGTCTGGTACTCCCGTCTCTTTAAGTGTTTTGAACAGTTTGTTGTGATTTACACAATCAAAGTCTCTGGCATAATCAATAAAGTGGGCTGCCATCTATGGGGTCGCACAGAGTTGGACACGACTGAAGTAACTTAGCAGCAGCAGCAGATGTTATTCTGGAATTCTCTTGCTTTTTCAACATCCAATGGATGTTGACAATTTGATATCTTCTCCTCTGCCTTTTCTAAATCCAACTTGAACATCTGGAAGTTCACAGTTCACATATTGTTGAAGCCTGGCTTGGAGAATTTTGATTATTTGCTAGTGTGTGAGATGAATGTGATTGTGTGGTTGTTTGAACATTCTTTGGCATTGCCCTTCTTTGGGACTGCAATAAAAACTGACCTTTGCAGTACTGTGGCCACTGCTGAATTTTCCAAATTTGTTGGCATATTGAGTGCAGCACTTTAAGTATCATCTCATAGGATGTGAAATAACTCAACTGGAATTCTATCCCCTACACTAGCTTTGTTTGTAGTTCACTTAACTTCACATTCTAGGATGTCTGGCTCTAGGTGAGTGATCACACCATGTTGGTTATCTGGATCATGAAGAACATTTTTGTACAGTTCTTCTGTGTATTCTTGCCACCTCTTCTTAATATCTTCTGCTTCTGTTAGGTCCCTACCATTTTTGTCCTTAATGGAGCCCATCTTTGCACTTTATGGAGCCCATCTTTGCATGAAATGTTCCCTTGGTATCTAATTTTCCTGAAGAGATCTCTAGTCTTTCCCATTCTACTGTTTTTCTCTATTTGCATTGATCACTAAGGAAGGCTTTTTCATCTCTCCTTGCTATTCTTTGGAACTCTGCGTTCAAATGGGTATATCTTTCCTTTTCTCTTTTGCCTTTGGCTTCTTTGCTTTTCTCAGCTATTTGTAAGGCCTCCTCAGACAACCATTTTGCCTTTTATCATTTCTTTTTCTTGGGGATGGTCTTGATCACTGCCTCCTGTACAATGTCACGAACCTCTGTCCATAGTTCTTCAGGCAGTCTGTCTTTCAGATCGAATCCCTGTAATCTATTTGTCACTTCCACTGAATAATCATAAGGGATTTGCTTTAGGTCATACCTGAATGGCCTAGTGGTTTTTCCTACTTTCTTCAATTTAAGTCTGAATTTGACAATGAGAAGTTCATGATCTGAGCCACAATCAGCTCCCAGTCATGTGTTTGCTGACTGTATAGAGCCTCTCCATCTTTGGCTGCAAGGAATATAATCAATCTGATGTCAGTATTGACCATCTGGTGATGTCCATGTGTAGAGTCTTCTCTTGTGTTGTTGGAAGAGGGTGTTTGCTATGACCAGTTTGTTCTCTTGGCAAAAGTCTGTTAGCCTTTGCCCTGCTTCATTCTGCATTCAAGGCCAAATTTGTCTGTTACTCCAGGTGTTTCTTGACTTCCTACTTTTGCATTCAGTCCCATATGATGAAAAGGACATCTTTTTTGGGTGTTAGTTCTAGAAGGTCTTGTAGATCTTCATACAACCATTCAACTTCAGCTCTTCAGCATTACTGATTGCAGCATAATGCTTTGTGTTGAAAACAGAGATCATTCTGTCATTTTTGAGGTTGCACCCAAGTACTGCATTTTGGACTCTTGTTCACTATGAGGGAAACTCCATTTCCTCTAAGGGATTCTTGCTGACACTAGTAGATATAATGGTCATCTGAATTAAATTCATCCATTCCAGTCCATTTTCATTCACTGGTTGCAAAAATATTGATATTCACTCTTGCCATCTCCTGTTTGACTACTAATTCATAGACCTAACATTCCAGGTTCCTATGCAATATTGCTCTTTACAGCATCAGACTTTACTTCCATCATCAGTTCACCAGGCACATGCATAATTGGGCATTGTTTTTGCTTTGGTTCCATCTCTTCATTCCTTCTGGTGTTATTTTTCCACTGATCTCCAGTAGCAAATGGGCACTTATCGACCTGGGGAGCTTATCTTTCAGTGTCATATCTTTTTAACTTTTCATATTATTCATGGGATTCTCAAGGCAAGAACACTGAAGTGGTTTTCCATTCCTGTCTCCAGTGGACCATGTTTTGTCAGAACTCTCCACCGTGACCCATTCGTCTTAAGTGGCCCTACACGGCATGGCTCATAGTTTCACTGAGTTAGACAAGGCTGTGTCCCTTGTGATTAGTTTGGTTAGTTTTCTGTGATTGTGGTTTTCATTCTCTTTGCCCTCTGATGGAGAAGGATAAGAGGCTTATGGAAGCTTCCTGATGGGAGAGACTGACTTTGGGGAAACTGGGTCTTGTTCTGATGGGCTAGGCCATGATCAGTAAATCTTTAATCCAATTTTCTGTTGATGGGTTGGGCTGTGTTCCCTCCCTGTAGTTTGACCTGAGACCAAACTATGGTGGAGGTAATGAAGATAATGCTGACCTCCTTCAAATGGTCCCAGGCATGCACTGCCACACTCAGTGCCCCTAACCCTGCAGCAGGTGACCACTGACCCATGCCTCCACTGGAGACTCCTGGAAACTCACAGGCAAGTCTGGATCAGTCTCTTCTGGGGTCACTGCTCCTTTCTCCTAGCTCCTGGTGCACACAGGCTTTTATTTGTGCCCCAAAGAAGTCTGTTTCCCTAGTCCTGTGGAAGTTCAGTAATTAAACCCCAATGGCCTCCAAAATAAAATTCTCTGGGGGTTCTCAGTCATTTTGCCAGATCCCCAGGTTGGGAAATCTGTTGTGGGTCCTAGAACTTTCTTAACTCTGTGAAGATTTCTTTGGTATAATTGTTCTGCAGTTTGTGGGTCGTCGGCTTGGCAGCTCTATGGTGGGGTTACTGGTGACCTCCTCCAAGAGGCTGTGTGACACAAGTCTGCTGCAGCCAGAGCCCCTGTCCCTGTGGCAAGCCACTGCTGACCTATGCCCCTGCTGCTGCTGCTGCTGCTGCTGCTAAGTCGCTTCAGTCATGTCCGACTCTGTGTGACTCCATAGATGGCAGCCTACCAGGCCCCTCTGTCCCTGGGATTCTCCAGGCAAGAATACTGGAATGGGTTGCCCTTTCCTTCTCCAATGCATGCATGCAGGCTAAGTCGCTTCAATCATATCTGACTCTGTGTGACCCCACAGATGGCAGCCCACCAGGCTCCTCTGTCCACGGAATTCTCTAGGCAAGAGTACTGGAGTGGGTTGTCATTTCCTTCTCCACATGCCTCTGCAGGAGACTCAAACACAGGTCTGGCTCAGTCTCTGTGAAATCTCTGTGTCCTGAGGCACAAAAGGTTTTGTTTGAGCCTCCTGAGCATTTTTGGCGGGTATGGGGTTTGATTTTAAATGCTATTTTGCCCCTCCTACCATCTTGCAGGGGCTTCCCTTTGCCTTCTGATGTGGGTTATCTTATTTTGGTGGGATCCAACATTCTCCTGTTGATGTTTGTTCAGCAATGAGTTCTAATTTTGGAGTTCTCACAGGAGAAGATGAGCACACCACATCCTTCTACTCCCCCATCCTGAGAGCTTCACTCTCTCAACTGTGACCTTGGGCCTTTTAGTCAACTACTTGATGGGGATGGAGCCTGAGTTTTTCATTCTTAAGGTACTGGCAGCCATCTCATTGGTTTCCAGTGTCTCGTTGGTGCTTTTCCAGTCTCTCAAGTCAACTGCCATCCTTAGACTGCACATTCAAAACGCATCTCAGGCAGTAACCTGACCATGATCACAGAGGACTGGTGGGCAGGATCTGAGATGAAACTACGCACAGGCCTTTCCCTTCTCTAGGGGATCTTCCCAACCCAGTGATCGAATCCAGGTCAATTGCAGGTGGATTCTTTACCAGCTGAGCCACAAGGGAAGCCCAAGAGTACTGGAATGGATAGCTTATCCTTTCTCCAGTGGATCTTCCCGACCAAGAAATCAAAATGGGTTCTCCTGCATTGCAGGTGGTTTCTTTACCAACTACACTATGAGGGAAGCCCCATATATGTGTGTGTGTGTATATGTGTATATATATATATATATATATAAACATTTGTGTGTGTATATGTATGTGTGTGTATATGTATATATTTGTGAGTATGCATATATGCATATGTATGAGTATATATATATGCATATACACCACATCTCCTTAATCTATTCATCAGTCAATGGACATTTAGGTTGTTTCCATGTCTTGGCTGTAGTCAATAGTCCTGCAAGGATCTATTGTATAGCACAGGGAACTCATCAATATTATGTAAAAACCTATATGGGAAAAGAATCTGAAAAAGAATGGATATATGTGTAACTGAACCACTTTGCTGCACGTCTGAAATGAATAAAACATTGTGATCAACTATTTGTTGTTGTTGTTCAGATTGTCAGTCATGTCTGACTCTTTGTGACTCCATGAACTGCAGTGTGCCAAGCTTCCCTGTCCTTTGCTATCTCCCTGAGTTTGATCAAACTCGTGTCCATTGAGTCGATGATGCCATCCAACCATCTCATCCTTTGTCACCCGTTTCTCCTCCTCTCTCAATCTTTCCCAGCATCAAGGTCTTTTCCAATAAGTTGGCTCATCACTTTAGGTGGCCAAAATATTGGAGCTTCAGCTTCAGCATCAGTCTTTGCAGTGAATATTCAGGGTTGGTTTCCTTTAGAATTGGCTGGTTTGATCTCCTTGCTATCTAATGGACTCTCAAGAGTCTTCTCCAGCACCACAGTTTGAAGGAATCAATTCTTCATTGTTTAGTCTTCTTTATGGGCCAACTCTCACATCTGTACATGACTACTGTAAAAACCATAGCTTTCATAGCTTTGACTAGACAGACTTTTTTTCAGCAAAGTGATGTCTTTGCTTTTTAATATGCTGTTTAGGTTTGTTATAACTTTTCTTCCAAGGAGCAGACATCTTTAATTTCATGGTTGCAGTCACCATCTCCAGTGATTTTGGAGCCCAAGAAAGTAAAATCTGTCATTGTTTCCCCATCTATTTGTCATAAAGTGATAAGACCAGGTGCCATGATCTAAGTTTTTTAAATGTTGAGTTTTAACCCAGCTTTTTCACTTTCCTCTTTCACCTTCATCAAGAGACTCTTTAGTTCCTCTTCTCTTTCTGTCATAAGGGTGGTGTCATCTGGATATATGAGGTTATTGATATTTTTCCCAGTAATCTTGATTCCAGCTTGTGCTTCATCCAGTCTGGCATTTTGCATGATGTACTCTGCATATAATTAAATAAGCAGGGTGACAATATATAGTTTTGATGTACTCCTTTCCCAATTTTCAAACAATCTTTTGCTCCATGTCTCATTTTAAGTGTTGCTTCTTGAGCTGCATACAGGTTTCTCCAGAGACAGGTAAGGTGGTCTGCTATTTCTATCTCTATGCCAGTGCTGTGCTAAGTTGCTTCAGTTGTATTCAAGTCTTTGTAACCCTATGGACTGTAGCCTGTCAGGCTCTTCTGTCCATGGGATTCTCCAGGCAAGAGTACTGGAGTGTGTTGTCGTGCCCTCCTTCAGAGGATCTTCCCGACCCAGAGATCAAACCATTATCTGTGATTCCTGCATTGTAGGTGGATTCTTTACCACTGGGGAAGCCCTCCCAACTCTATACTATAATATAAAATGTAAAAATTAAATTAAAAAATGTTATGACAGTGATGGCACTTTGAATCATTATTCAGTTAAACAGATGGATGCATGATTTAAAATTCTTGACTTAATATGAAAGTTCTGTGTCACTTGATGTTTCACTGAATATTTGAAGTTTAAAAGTTTTATTACCTAATATAGAAGCAAAATAATTCCAGTGCTTCTTATTTGACAGAGACAACAAGAATTTCTGTCTTATTGTCTGGTGTTTTAAGGTCATACTGTCACATGATTTGTTGTTTCTAACTCTGTGGCTCTCCATGTAAAGGAGATGTTTATGGCTTTATTACAAAAGAGTTGCCATTGACGATTCTAATTCCTCTGAAGGTTGGAAGAATTCAGCATTCAATGTATAATTGCTTCCTTGCTTTGCCTTGCATTACAAGAATGATTCTCTTGTAATTATAATTTTAATTATAATTTTAATGCTATTTTGCTATTCTTACAATTTTTGAGCAGTGTTACAAGCACTGAGTAATCCAAGTTTATGCCCTGACCAGACCTACAAGACCTTCTAGAATTAACCCCACCCAAAGATGTCCTTTTTATTTTAGGGGGGAATGCAAAAGTAGGAAGTCAAAAAACACCTGGAGTAACAGGCAAATTTGGCCTTGGAGTAGAAAATGAAGCAGGTAAAAGGCTAATACAGTTCTGCCAGGAGAATGCACTGATCATAGCAAACACCGGCTTCCAACAACACAAGAGAAGATTCTACACATGGACATCACCAGATGGTCAATACTTACATCAGATTGATTATGTTCTTTGCAGCCAAAGATGGAGAAGCTCTATACATTCAACAAAAACAAGACAAGGAGCTGATTGTGGCTCAGATCATGAATTCCTTATTGCCAAATTCAGACAGAAATTGAAGAAAGTAGGGAAAAATACTAGACCATTCAGGTATGACCTAAATCAAATCCTGAATGATTATACAGTGGAAGTGAAAAATAGATTTAAGGGACTAGGTCTGATAGAGTACCTGTTGAACTGTGGATGGAGGTTTGTAACATTGTATAGGAGACAAGGGTCAAGACCATCCTCAAGAAAAAGATATGCAAAAAAGAAAAATGGCTGTCTGAGGAGGCCTTACAAATAGCTGTGAAAGAAGACAAGTGAAAAACAAAGGAGAAAAGGAAAGATATACCCATTTGAGTGCAGAGTTCCAGAGAATAGCAAGGAAAGATAAGAAAGCCTTCCTCAGTGATCAGTGCAAAGAAATAGAGGAAAACAATATAATGAGAAAGACTGGAGAACTCTTCATGAAAATTACTGATACTAAGGGAACATGCAAAGATGGGTTCAATAAAGGACAGAAGTGGTACAGAGCTAACAGAAGCAGAAGATATTAAAAAGAGGTGGCAAGAATACACAGAAGAACTGTACAAAAAAGAGTTTCACAACCCAGATAACCAAAATGGTGTGATCACTCACCTAGAGCCAGACATCCTGGAATGTGAAGTCAAGTGGGCCTTAGGAAGCATCACTACAAACAAAGCTAGTGGAGGTCATGGAATTCCAGTGGAGCTATTTCAAATCCTGAAAGATGATGCTGTGAAAGTGCTGCACTCAATATGCCAGCAAATTTGGAAAACTTGACTGGCCACAGGACTGGAAAAGGTCACTTTTCATTCCAATTCCAAAGAAAGGCAATGCCAAAGAATGCTCAAATTACCACACAATTGCACTCATTTCACACACCAGTAAAGTAATGCTCAAAATTCTCCAAACCAGGGTTCAGCAATACATGAACTGTGAACTTCCAGATGTTCAAGCTGGTTTTAGAAAAGGCAGAGGAACCAAAAACCAAATTGCAAACATCTGCTGGATCATTGAAAAGCAAGAGTTCCAGAAAAACATCTATTTCTGCTTCATTGACTATGCCAAAGCCTTTGACTGTGTAGATCACAAGAAACTGTGGAAAATTCTGAAAGTGATGGGAATACCAGACTACCTGACCTGCCTCTTGAGAAATCTGTATGCAGGTCAGGAAGCAACAGTTAGAACTGGACATGGAACAACAAACTGGGTCCAAATAGGAAAAAGAGTACGTCAAGGCTGTATATTGTCACCCTGCTTACTTAACTTATATGCAGAATATATCATATTAAACACTGGGCTGGAAGAAATACAAGCTGGAATCAAGATTTCTGGGAGAAATATCAATAACATCAGATATACAGATTACATCACCGTTATGGCCGAAAGCAAAAGAAGAACTGAAGAGCTTCTTGAAGAAAGAGGAGAGTGAAAAAGTTGGCTTAAAGCTCAACGTTCAGAAAACAAAGATTATGTCATCCGGTTCCATTACTTCATGGCAAGTAGATGGAGAAACAGTGGAAACGGTGTCAGACTTTATTTTGGGGGGCTCCAAAATCACTGCAGATGGTGACTGCAGCCATGAAATTAAAAGACTCTTACTCCTTGGAAGAAAAGTTATGACCAACCTAGATAGCATATTCAAAAGCAGAGACATTACTTTGCCAACAAAGGTCCGTCTAGTCAAGGCTAGGGTTTTTCCCGTAATCATGTATGAATGTGAGAGTCGGACTATAAAGAAAGTTGAGCGCCAAAGAACTGATGCTTTTGAACTGTGGTGTTGGAGAAGACTCTTGAGAGTCCCTTGGACTGCAGGGAGATGCAACCAGTCCATCCTAAAGGAAAATCAGTTCTGAATGTTCATTGGAAGGACCAATGAAACTCCAATTCTTTTGGCCAATGATGCAAAGAGCTGATTCATTTGGAAAGACCCTGATTCTGGGAAAGATTGAAGGAAGGACGAGAAGGGGATGACTGAAGATGAGATGGTAAGAAGGCATCATGGACTCAATGGACATGAATTTGGGTAAACTCCGGAGTTGGTGATGGACAGGGATGCCTGGTGTGCTGCAGTCCTTGGGGTCGCAAAGAATTGGACACGACTGAGCGACTGAACTGAACTGAGCTGAAAAGCATTGTGTATTTTTTTAATATATAGGAGAGATAATAAATATTTAATCAACTACTTAAACTTTAGTTCTGAGAAGATTTTTTATCCTGTATCAATTATTTTTCAATCTTATTTATGCAGTCAATATTGTTTCAACTCCCAAGCTTACCGACTCATCTCATATATTGAACAACATGGGTAACTTTGACTTGGCTATCATTTCAAAATACTGAAGTTCCAGCTGGTGGGGAAATACCTTTACCTTCCCCATTTTTGTCTTCAGATCTACATAGCTTGTGCTCATTTCAAGTCTCTAAATGAGACCCCTGGCAAATTTCTCTACTTTTTACCTGGTTTGGAATATGGAATAGTTTGTTTTATAGGTATTAAGTAGTCCTGTCTAATCCAAATACAAACTTTCATTCCACATGTGTGCTAAGTCGATTCAGTCATGTCCGACTCTTGTGACCCTATAGACTGTAGCTTGCCAGGGTCCTCTGTCCATGGGATTTTCTAGGCAAGAATACTGGAGTGGGTTTGCATGTCTTTCTCCAGAGGTCTTCCTGACCCATGGATTGAACCTGAGTGTCTTATGTCTCCTGCATTGGCAGACAGGTTTTTTACCACTGGTGCCACTTGGGGCTTCTCCCTGATTATACCTTCATGCCCCCCAACTCCAGCACACGGGTAACCACATTCTACAACCTGCAGCCTGGGGCCTGGGAGAGGCACCACATTTTGCATCATAGATTCTGTGTCTCTGTGCCACGGATGTGTTAGCTGTTGCTTCTGGCTCCTTAGTATCACCAGGATGGAGATACAAGAATGTTACATTGGGTTTTAACCTTGTTGTTCATTAGAATCTAATATCACCACTGTTCACATGTGGTTCTTTCCCAGGCTGCCTTAGCCAGTGTAACAGAAGTCTCCTACCCATCCAGGGACCTCCAGACTCATATCTTTCTGACATGGGCCACATGCTTTCTGGGGGCCTGTGTGGGTGTCCATCCCCCTGGTTCTGGCTTCTCTGAACATGCTCCATATATTGTTGCCCTGGTAGGTGCTCTTCCTAAGCGGAATGCTGTCCTAATGCCTTCCCCCAACCACCTGCCAGGCTCAGAGAAAACAGCTGCTTTCCCCCTGCACCCTAGCCTTGGACACATGGCCAAATGCTAAAATAAATCCTCTCTGGAGAAGAATAACAATGATAAGCATCTCTACAAACTTTCAACCTAAACACAACATTCAAGAAAAAATTATACTTATCCCATTAGTCAGGCATATTGACTAATGGGATCAAAAGAGAAAATAGACAATGAAAGCAAACTCATAAGTGATACAGTTTTAGACACAGAAGGTGAGGGTGGGATGATTTGAGGTAAAACAGATAAACAGTGCAAGTTCGATGCATGAAGCAGGGCACTCAAAGCCGCTGCTCTGGAACAACCCAGAGGGCTGGGGAGGGGAGGGAGGTGGGAGAGGTTTCAGGATGGGGGGCCACGTGGGCGCCTGTGGCTGATTCATGTCAATGTATGGCGAAAACCATCACAATATTGTAAAGTACTTACCCTACAATTAAAATAAATTAATTAATTTAAAACAAAAAAAATTGTGATTAAGAAGTTTTTCAGAGGACTATGCCCAATACACACAGACACACACACATGTATTGTTTTTATTTTTTTACATTCAAATTTATTTTTATTCTTACTATTTTCTTAATAACTATGCTATAAATTTGGATATAATTTTCAGGTCTTTATATTTAATTTGTCATTTAGGCATACACAGCTTAGAGTTCTTTTTTTGATTTCCTTGTTAACCTGAGAATCATTAATGCTTATAAGGGTTTTTAAAATTAATTTTATTGGAGTGTAGTTTCTTTACAATGTTGTGTTAGTTTCTGCTGTACAGCAAAATGAAGCAGGTGTAGATATACGTATGTGCTAAGCTACTTCAGTTGTAACCCTATGGACTCTAGCCTGCCAGACTCCTCTGTCCATAGGATTCTCAAGGCAAGAATACTGGAGTGAGTTGCCATGCCTTCCTCCAGGGATCTTCCTGACCCAGGGATTGAACCTGAGCCTTTTAGGTCTCCTGCATTGACAGGCGGTCCTTGACCACTACTGCCACCTGGGAAATTCATATATATACATATATCCTTTTCCTTTTGAACTTCATTCCCATTCTGGTCTCCACAGTGCTTTAAGTGGAGCTCCCCTGTGCTATATACTATGTTCTTATTAATCACCTATTTTATACATGGTACCAATAATGTATATGTGTCAATCCAAGTCTCCCAATTCCTCCCATCCCCACCCCATTCCCCCCTTGGCATCCATATATTTGTCCACTACATATTGTCATTATTTCTGCTTTGCAAACAAGATCATCTATACCATATTTCTAGATTCCACATTTATGCATCAATATATGATATTTGTTTTCCTACTGCTTACTTACTTATGAACACTCTCTAGGTCCAACCACGTCTACAAATGACCCAACTCATGTATTATTAATATTATACAAAACAGAACTAGATCAGAAAAACACAAAGAGGTTTACACCTATGTGAATGTCTGGTGCGGCACTTGAAAATCTTTCAGGATGTTCCTAGTGCAGAACTATCCTGAGAATTGCAAGGTCTCTAGCATTTCAACAGCATCTTACAATTATCATGTCAACTGAACCACCCCAAATTTTCTCAGATACGCTTTGGGGAAGGAATTGATTTTGTTGAAAACTATGGCTCCATTGCCCCTCTTTCCATGGGGAGGGTGCATCCTTGACAGCTGTGATAGTGGCACAAATCTGTACAGATCATCCAGCTGGTAACTTAATGAGGCGTGAACCCTGACCTTCTAACTTCTAATATGATGCTCTTCCTCAAATCCTGAATTACACTTTAAGTTTTTGGGAGAACTGGCTTGGATTCCTCAATCAATCAGCAATTTGAGGCTTTCTAAAAATAGGAGGGCCTAGAGAAGCTATCCCACGTTGAAGGTCAGGAAGGGTGGCGGTGAGGAGATAACCTTCATCCTAAGTAAGGAGCAGCGGCTGTGCTTTGCTGGAGCAGCTGTGAAGAGATACCTCATGCCCAGGTAAGAGAAACCCAAGTAAGATGGTAGGTGTTGCAAGAGGGCATCTGAGGGCAGACGCACTGAAACCATACTCACAGAAAACTAGTCAATCTAATCACACTAGGACCACAGCCTTGTCTAACTCAATGAAACTAAGCCATGCCACGGGGCAACCCGAGATGGGTGGGTCATGGTGGAGAGGTCGAACAGAATGTGGTCCACTGGAGAAGGGAATGGTGAACCACTTCAGTATTCTTGCCTTGAGAACCCCATGAACAGTATGAAAAGGCAAAATGATAAGATACTGAAAGAGGAACTGCCCAGGTCGGTAGGTGCCCAACATGCTACTGGAGATCAGTGGAGAAATGACTCCAGAAAGAATGAAGGGATGGAGCCAAAGCAAAAACAATACCAAGTTGTGGATGTGACTGGTGATAGAAGCAAGGTCTGATGCTATAAAGAGCAATATTGCATAGGAACCTGGAATGTTAGGTCCATGAATCAAGGCAAATGGAAGTGGTCAAACAAGAGATGGCAAGGGTGAATGTCGACATTCTAGGAATCAGCGAACTAAAATGGACTGGAATGGGGTGAATTTAACGTAGATGGCCATTATATCTACTACATTATATCTACAGTAGTCTGCGGGCAGGAATGCCTCAGAAGAAATGGAGTAGCCATCATGGTCAACAAAAGAGTCCGAAATGCAGTACTTTGATGCAATCTCAAAAACGACAGAATGATCTCTGTTCGTTTCCAAGGCACACCATTCAATATCACGGTAATCCAAGTCTATGTCCCAACCAGTAATGCTGAAGAAGCTGAAGTTGAATGGTTCTATGAAGACCTACAAGACCTTTTAGAACTAATACCTAAAAAAGATATCCTTTTCATTATAGGGGACTGGAATGCAAAAGTAGGAAGTCAAGAAACACCTGGAGTAACAGGCAAATTTGGCCTTGGAATGTGGAATGAAGCAGGGCAAAGACTAATAGAGTTTTGCTAAGAAAATGCACTGGTCGTAGCAAACACCCTCTTCCAACAACACAAGAGAAGACTCTACACATGGACATCACCAGATGGTCAACACCGAAATCAGAGTGATTATATTCCTTGCAGCCAAAGATGGAGAAGCTCTATACACTCAACAAAAACAAGACTGGGAGCTGACTGTGGCTCAGATCATGAACTCCTTATTGCCAAATTCAGACTTAAATTGAAGAAAGTAGGGAAAACTGCTGGACCATTCAGGTATGACCTAAATCAAATCCCTTATGATGATACAGTGGAAGTGAGAAATAGATTTAAGGGTCTAGATCTGATAGACAGAGTGCCTGGTGAACTATGGAATGAGGTTCGTGACACTGTACAGGAGACAGGGATCGAGACCATCCCCATGGAAAAGAAATGCAAAAAAAGCAAAATGGCTGTCTGGGGAGGCCTTACAAATAGCTGTGAAAGGAAGAGAAGTGAAAAGCCAAGGAGAAAAGGAAAGATATAAGCATGTGAATGCAGAGTTCCAAAGAATAGCAAGAAGGGATACGGAAGCCTTCTTCAGTGATCAATGCAAAGAAATAGAGGAAAACAACAGAATGGGAAAGACTAGAGATCTATTCAAGAAAATTAGAGATATCAAGGGAACAATTCATGCAAAGATGGGCTCAATAAAGGACAGAAATGGTATGGACCTAATAGAAGCAGAAGACATTAAGAAGAGGTGGCAAGAATACACGAAAGAACTGTACAAAAAAGATCTTCATGACCCAGATAATCACGATGGTGAGATCACTCATCTAGAGTCAGACATCCTGGAATGTGAAGTCAAGTGGGCCTTAGAAAGCATCACTATGAACAAAGCTAGTGGAGGTGATGGAATTCCAGTTGAGCTATTTCAAATCCTGAAAGATGATGCTGTGAAAGTGCTGCACTCAATATGCCAGCAAATTTGGAAAACTCAGCAGTGGCCACAGGACTGGAAAAGGTCAGTTTTCATTCCAATCCCAAAGAAAGGCAATGCCAAAGAATGCTCCAACTACTGCACAATTGCACTCATCTCACACGCTAGTAAAGTAATGCTCAAAATTCTCCAAGCCAAGCTTCAGCAATACGTGAACCGTGAACTTCCAGATGTTCAAGCTGGTTTTAGAAAAGGCAGAGGAACCAGAGATCAAATTGCCAACATCCACTGGATCATGGAAAAAGCAAAAGAGTTCCAGAAAAACCATCTATTTCTGCTTTATTGACTATGCTAGAGCCTTTGACTGTGTGGATCACAATAAACTGTGGAAAATTCTGAAAAAGATGGGAATACCAGACCACCTGACCTGCCTCTTGAGAAATCTGTATGCAGGTCATGAAGCAACAGTTAGAACTGGACATGGAACAACAGACTAGTTCCAAATAGGAAAAGGAGTACGTCAAGGCTGTATATTGTCACCCTGCTTATTTACCTTATATGCAGAGTACATCATGAGAAACGCTGGACTGGAAGAAACACAAGCTGGGATCAAGATTGCCGGGAAAAATATCAATAACCTCAGATATACAGATGGCACCACCCTTATGGCAGAAAGTGAAGAGGAACTAAAAAGCCTCTTGATGAAAGTGAAAGAGGAGAGTGAAAAAGTTGGCTTAAAGCTCAACATTCAGAAAATGAAAATCATGGCATCTGGTCTCATCACTTCATGGGAAATAGATGGGGAAACAGTGGAAACAGTGTCAGACTTATTTTTTTGGGCTCCAAAATCACTGCAGATGGTGACTGCAGCCATGAAATTAAAAGATGCTTACTCCTTGGAAGAAAAGTTATGACCAACCTAGATAACATATTCAAAAGCAGAGACATTACTTTGCCAACTAAGGCCCGTCTAGTCAAGGCTATGGTTTTTCCTGTGGTCATGTATGGATGTGAGAGTTGGACTGTGAAGAAGGCTGAGAGCTGAGAATTGATGCTTTTGAACTGTGGTGTTTGAGAAGACTCTTGAGAGTCCCTTGGACTGCAAGGAGACCCAACCAGTCCATTCTGAAGGAGATCAGCCCTGGTATTTCTTTGGAAGGAATGATGCTAAAGCTGAAACACTAGTACTTTGGCCACCTCATGCGAAGTGTTGACTCATTGGCTAAGATTCTGATGCTGGGAGGGATTCAGGGAAGGAGGAGAATGGGACGACAGAGGATAAGATGGCTGGATGGCATCACTGACTCGATGGACATGAGTCTGTGTGTACTCTGGGAGTTGGTGATGGACAGGGAGGCCAGACGTGCTGCGATTCGTGGTCACAAAGAGTCGGACACGACTGAGTGAACTGAACTGAACTAAAAAAAACATATATATATATATATATATGTTTATCCAGATGATATATATATCTTCAGATGAATGATATAGGATACCTAAAACCATGAAAACTTTAGTTGTTTTATAAACTCCCTTTATTATAGTACTTGTTTTCAAAACATCCTAAGTAGGTTGGGATGTTTTGCTGAGAGTTTAAAGGTCTCAAAATACCACGCCCTGCTTCAGCTTAGGGGAATCAAAGCATCCTTCAAGGATCTCAAGTTTGAAAAATATCAGAAAGTCCTCCTTGTAGAAGAGTTCAAAGCAATCATAAGTGAATCATGAGGGATTTGTGTGGAAAGTTAGTATCCTAATATATTTTTCCTCTGAAATGGACATAGGATTTTAAATTCAGTTGCATTAGCATTTTTATGAGTTCTCTTACAATTCCACAGTTCCTTGGCCCTGCCTGAGATTCTAGCACCCTCCAGCTTCCATGTTCCTGCTGTTTCCTGTCCACCTGCCCTCTGTATCTCTCATACATGGATAACAGAGCTTTTCTAAACATTTTTGATTTTTCTCCACCTCTGTCTTATAGGCAGTTTCAGATTTGCATTTTTATCACATCTCTCAAAACACATTGGTGCAGCTGGTGAGTTTTAATGGCGCTTTGTTGGTCATTCTCAAAACTAGTGCATTGTTACTTAGTGTTCTCTGTGTGTGTGTGCACACGCAAGCTCTGTTCTATTTCCTGTGCTTTTCTTCCTGGCTCAGCAGATCCCTAGTATCTACTAGTGAGATAGATGAATGTACATGTGTGCATCTATCTCACTAGAGCCAAAGCCCAGTCATGAGCACTTGTACCTCAGAAAGTAATTACAGCACAGAAATTCTGCTGATAAAAGCACACAAATCCAGACAGTTCTACTTTTATCAGAACCTCAGTGAGCTCTTGCCAGGTGGCTGCTACACCCCACAGAGTGGTCAGGTTTTACTTGCTGCAACTTTAGGTATGCCAGCAAAATTTAGAACTGGGAACACCAGTGACTACTTCTTAGTCCCTGCCAGTGAGCAGTGCCCTCAGCAGGATTATCTCTCTAGGATCTAGTTTGTCCTTGTCCCTCTGCTCAACAGATATGCTTGAATGCTTGTCTAAGTGCAAGACTTTTCTACTGGGAAACATATGACAATTAGGTTTGCATTTGAATATTTCAGTCCGTGGCAGTTTATATGCTTTTTTGGAAATCTGTGCAAGTGTTACTTCAGTCCTAACACTTTGCCTGAGTCTTTTTACGTAGCTGGCACCACTGGAGCAAACCAGGTGAGGCTCACTGCAGTGTAAAGATGGGCTCTAGAAGCATCATGTGGTGTCTGACTCCCTTCTTTCTCCACTCTCCTCTCTCTGTTCCCCATCACTCTCCACACACTTCTCCCACCAGTTCATGACTGAAATTATCCTGCTACTTCGGCATTATGTATTTTTTAATCAAAATTTAAGTCTATTATCTGATTGTATGTTAGTATGAATTGGTGTATGCTTTTAGGAGAGAAATTTTTGATGATGAGAAGGTGAAGGAAGCCTGAAGAATCTAGTCCCTTTGAATAAGAGGGACCAAGAATAGACCAAGAAGAAGACCTCTTGGGTGGAGAAGGCAACACTGCTTTGGGGGTTCCCCAAGCCCCTGGAGCAGGTCATGTGGTCTCAGCCTTGCTAGCCATCAGTCTAGAGAGCTGGTGCCAGACTTGGTTCTCACCTTGTGTTAGAAGTTAGCAAAGTGGGGAGGGAAGTATGTAGTCTAACTTCCGATCAAGTTGTCTGCTCGTTCTCTCAGTGAGTGCTGGTACAGGGTGCAGGAACCCAGTTAGCATACCAGACTCAACAAGGTTTTATTCTCTTCCGAATCCAGGGTGAGAGGTGGACACAGCACTTAAGTTTCCTTTAAAATGGACACTAAAAACAGGATGGACCTCAAAGGGGATTGTGAGAATTAAATAAGAAAGTACATGGACATTAATGACAGATAAATGAAGATATGATATATTTACAAAATGGAATATTACTCAGCCATTAAAAAGAATGAAATAATGCCATTCTTAGGGACATGCGTGATCTAGAGATGATCATACTAAGTGCAGTAAGTCAGATAAATATCATATGACATTGTTTGCATGCAAAATCTAAAATATGACATAAATGAACTTATCTACAAATCAGAAATAGACTCAAAGACATGGAGAATAGACTTGTGGTTGCCAAGGGGATGGAGTTTGGGGAAACTTGGACTGGAAGGCTGGGGTTAGCAGATGCAAACTATTATATATAGGATGGATAAACACTGGGTCCTACTGTATAGCACAAGAAACTGTATTCAATATCCTATAATAAACCATAATGTAAAAGAACATGAAAAATAATATATATATATATATACATGTATAACCGAATCATTTTGGTGTACAGCAGACATTAACACAACATTGTAAATCAACTATACTTCAATAAAAAAAGAAAATATGTGGGCATTAGAACAGTCTTAGAATAGTGATAATTATGAATTATACTCAAGTTTAACTTAACCAACTAATTTATGATTCCACCTAACTTCAAAACACGGTTTTTCAGTATCCCCTTAGATATTATTCCAAACATTTTCAGTGGCTGTTTACTACAGTAATTTTTTTTATCCTTTCAATGTATGATAGCTGTTGCCTGAATTTATTTGTTCCAGTGAATTATTTGCCCTCTCAGAGCATTTACTACCAGTGGCATCTTAATTTGACCACATTGTACAGACTTATTTTGTGTTTCAGCTATTTTGTTTGATCAGCTGTTAATCCTCTGCTGTTTACTTTGAAAAGGATGAAGAAGGTGACAAAAGCATAGGCTAAGTTTATAATTGTCCAGCAAATTTTTTCTTTCCATTTTCACATACAAAAGTGTCCTAAATCCTTTACAAGGGCCCTCATCAGCTTTTATTTTCATCAAATTAGCTTTACAAAAGGCATCTTCCAAATTACTCTTTCTTGGACTACTTTGAGTTTCCACTTTTGTTAGTGTCAATCGACACTTGCTTTTCTTCCAAATACTTCCAAATTTATTGACCTTGCCCTGACCTCTGAAGTCTCATTAACAGGTCTCTCATGTATTTTTCTTTCCAAGTAAAGCTGTTATTATGTGTACACTCAACTTGTGGTTGCCTTGCTCGTGGTAACTCCCCAGGTGGTAGCAGGGATGCTGACCTAGAGATGACCATGCTAAGTGCTGTAAGTCAGACTACTTAAGTAAGTAAGTATGATCATCTCCACTCCTGGCTTGCTGTTCCAGGGCACCTCCAGGCCCTCAAGTGATAAAAGACTATCCAGAAGGTGGTAATCATGTCCAATCTCATAACTGTGCAACTATTAAAAAGAACTCATTTCTATATTTAAATCTCTTATTAATATAAGGTCACCTTATCAATATCTTATCAATATCAGAATACCTAGATCTAATTGTCCAAGGGGAAGCAAAGAGACAAAGAAGCAGTGATTTTACTTTTAATTGCGCTTTTTTTATCTGAAGCAATCAGTCTGGGAGATAATTATGTTAGGTATTAGAGTCTCTGCTCTCCCAAATTCATAGCCCTCGCCTTTCCAAGAGGAGCAGGGAACATGTGTGTGAATCATCCTTGCAGCCACTGCCTCATTTGAGTGGAGGAGTTCGCCAACAGTGCTGTGAATTTAGAGAAAGCACTTCATGGAAAGCATCACTTTGAGCAACATTGGGTGATGGTGGAGCCAGCCCTGGAGACAACCCAGATGCCTGCAGAGTGAGCTTTCCGTGCTTTCAGCACAGGCTCTTTCATCACACCATTGCTTTTCACACAATTGAGAAAGTTTTACCTTAGGCACTTCGGAAAGGTTTAGTCCTATTTGTCTTTTAAAAATCAGTAAAGGAAGTGATGCCCACTTGCTGATCCCCTTTTCTCCAACTCCAGGTTGAAGGAAGATGCCTTCAGTATAGTTTGATTTCCCCTGATGGATCTGGCTTCCAATGCTGGTCAAGATCTCTCTGTCATCTCTTCCATCCTGAGGACAAGGATGGGGCTGACCCTAAGTTGCCATCCGCACGAGGTGCAGACAATGCCACACCAGCAGCCTGTCCCTGGTGTCCCCTCGGTGGGGTGACTGTCTCACAAGCCCATGGCTCCCAGTCCCCTTACACTGAAGTGAGGGTGGGGACTAGCCTCTAATGGCTTATTTCTCCTAATATTTTTCCTGAAATGTTTGTGTCCAGACTTATGATCATTTTATGGTGTCTGCCGTTGTGTTTCTCAGGTGTTCTGATGAGTATGCTATTGTAAACTATTAGACGTTTTGCCTAGTAGAGGTTTTTTTGCTTTAAATTATAGTGTATAAATACTTCCCTGAAGGGATACTTTTGTAGATTGAGCACTTAAAGAGTGTGATTTTGATCTAACGAAACACAAAAGTATGAACAAATGTACGAAGATATCTTGGGTGTCCTGACACAGATTTGTGAGGAAGCTGGATCACTGTCTGGAAGGGCGGACATTCTTCTTTCCCATTGACAGTGTGGGATCCTTAATGCAACTGGCTTGTTCCCTTACAGAAAATTCAAACACAACTTTTACAAGTTGTATCAGCTTCTTGTAGCTGCTGTAACAAATCACCACACACTTGTGTCTCAAAATGATGAAAATGTATCCCTGATAGTTCTGGAGGCCAGAAGTCAGAAATCAATTTCAGGAGCCAAATCAAGGGCGCTCCACCTCATGGAGTTCTGAGGAGGGTTGGAACCCTCTGCCTCTTTCTCTCACCATTTTCTGCTCTGGTGGCCACTGGCATGTTAAGAGTTTGAGGCTGCATCATTCCTATCTGTGTCTCTATGGTTACCCTGCCTTCTCTTCTCTTTGTTGTAAAGTCTCTCTCTGCTTCTCTCATACAAGGATACATGTGACTGCATTTATGACCCACCCTGATTGTTCAGGAAGATTTCCCCATCTCAGAATCTTTAATTTGCTCACATCTGAAATCCCCTTTCTTGTTGCATAACACTTGCAGGTTCTTCCAGCAACCCACTATTCAGTCTTCCACACATACATTACCAGCAGCTTAATAAATAGCATGACCTAAATTGCTAACAATTCTCTCAGGAATCTGCAACATCCTCCACTAAGAATACAGAGCATCTTAATTAGCAAATATGGGGCAGTTTGGCTTATGAACCAGAATGTTGTTACAAAACACAAAGATGAAGTTTGTAGACTTTGTGTAGATCCAGAGTTGCATGGAATTTTTCATTAGAATTTGTGTATGTTTTAGATTGAACATCTGTTAGCAATGCTTGTCTGTACCTTTGGATGCTTGCCAAAATCTAGAGATTGTCTGCTACATCAGCATTTTCTGGTCTACAGATATTATAGATATGGAAAAGTTAAAATGGACTTTCTGATCAATTCACAGAATTGATACATATTTGCATGTTCTGGAAGCCATGAAAGATGTGGCACACCATTTTTATCCCCCCATGTCACAGGGTTTACTTTTCATCATCTTAGATAGCATGGAACTGACCCCTTAGCTCTTATATTGAGCCCCAGCTCCCCTTTTCAGATAGCCATACCCAGGATCTGATACACAGTGGTAATTGCTGCATCTTCATGTGAAATCAAAACTCCTCCCAGCCCCAGTTGCTCTTGACTGCATTTCTTCTCCATTACAGATTCCCCAATTCTAAGGCTTAGTGTTCTTATAGTCCTGACTTACTCTCACCATTGCTTCAGCAGCAACCACTGCCTAGTGGCTGACTTCTTTCTGTCTGTCTGTAGATGTTCCTGGCTTGTGACTGCCTCCCACCCTCTAACCACCCTGTCCACACAAGGGGTCTTGAGATACAATTACACTTCCTCTTGACTTGAACCACAATTATGGCAGAGTAAATAGTAATAATATGAAGAAATCCAAATGCTATGGTCAATGGCTTGACGAGTCCTCTTTTCCCTTCACTGAATTGTGAGAATGAATTATTCAGGCTGCAGTGGTCCAGGGTGCTGGTACACTAAATCTAGAATACAAGAAACATGATTTTATAGACCTCTGTGCTAGACCAGACTGCCCCAGAAACACCAAATGATTCATTTAACCAACAAGAATATTTCTATTTTCCAGGACTTTGCTAGGTGATAGAAACAAAATGATAAACAAAAACAGACTTGCTTTGCGTCTTCTTGGGGCTTATATGCTAGAGGTAAAGTCATCTGTTAATTCAAATAGTCATAAAATGGCAAGCTACAATTAAGAGTGATAAAAGACCTCTTCTAGGGAAAGTCAGAGTATGAAATTTGTTTTCCAACCTTGTTGAGAGAAGGCATTCAGAGAAGGTTTCCTCAAAGAAGAAGTATCTTTATAGGAATTTGAGAAATGAGTGGGAAATTGTCAAGATGGATGGTGGGGATGAGGAGGGGCCCTTCCAGGCAGAGGGCACATGTGTACACGTCCTGGTGAGAAAGAACGAGCGATGTCGAAGGGCCTGACATCAGACCAGTGAGGCTGAATCAAGAAGCTGTCTTGGTGCAATAATGTTGGTGAAGTAGGCAAGGCTCAAGTTTTCTGTTTTCAGACCTTTAAAGATTTTATCTTGCCAGAAAACCATAGGGAAATATTGAATACATTAAGCAGAGACCTGATGTGATCAGGTTTGTTTTAAGGAGACTATGCTCGGTAGAGATGAATTCGTAGGAAATCAAGAATGAGTGTGGGGAGCCCAGTCAGGAGACTAAAAAAGATGCATGAGGGCTCCTTCTTTTTTTTCATATTCTTTGATTTTATCCACTTTTTGGGCTTTCAGCTTTGTCCTTGGATCAATATACATTTGTTTAAGGAAAAGGAAAAGATTTATGAACGAATAAGTCCGGGTCTGCTTGGCAAAGGGGAAAAACTCCAATTAGCCAGGCTGTGCATTTAGTGCCTCAGCTGTTTGTCACGGAAGCCCAGGCTTCATCTGAAAAACTCAAAAGTTTTCTGTATCATGAAAACACAGAGAGCAAACATGTTCTAAATATAAGAAATCACTCACTGGTGCATTAGGGGAAGAAGAACCTGGAGAAGCTCTAGGGATAAGGGGCAGACATCCCATATTGCGATCACTGTGGACAAGACAGTGATTAAGCAAAATTAAAAGTCTTTTTAAGACTGCAGAGGATATAGAGATCCCTAGGTTTTTGGTAATTATGCAACAGAAATTTAATCCAAATTGGCAGGAAATTAGTCTTTGAAGAATAAAAAGATGATAATAACTAAGTTAGTTGGTAATAAGATGTGAATATTTTGTTTCAGCTGAAGAAAAGGTCATTCTATCAGCTTCATTAAGACTTAAATATTTTATTAAAATGAAGATATTCTAAATATGTTAGGTTTTAGAAAAAGAGATCCAGGAATTACAAAAAGATATTCTAAATTGTAATTGCTTGATATCCATCCAGGGATTGAATTAATAACCACAAAAGTATGAACTATTCCTGCTGAAAATTTCCCCACATTTATCCTAAAATATTCAAAATTAAAAAAATTTGAGGTTCTGAAGCTTTGAAAATGTGCTCAGTTCACTTTGTGAGTAGAGCCGGTGAGGGCTGTTTCCTTAGAAAAAGGTCGTGGTCACGTGTTCTCGGTCATGTTTGTGAAGACCTGCCTTGATTGGCTTCTCCTTAGAGGACTACAGTCTTCACCCCTTGGTTTCATTTTCAGACATCAAATCCAGAGACTAAGGATTTTATTTACCAGAAGAAGGGAATTCTAGGTTCTAGAGAAAATGAACCCAGGGAAAATCTTTAGGGGAAGCGTTAACCTGATGACGTATGACACAGATTCTCATGACTCAGAGAACCACTTTGCTTCAGACCCATTGTAGATTCTGTGATCGCAGCGAATTCTTCTAATCTTATTGAGAAAGGATACAACCTGGCTAGTAACACCCAGGATGTTATTTCTGGGGTCCAGTCAACCAGAGGGTAATTATTCATCTCACTAAAACCCTTCTGTTGTCACACGATTGTACTGTAGTAGATCAATACTTTCCTGGTGGCTCAGATGGTGAATCTGCCTGTAATGCAGGAGACCTGTGTTCAATCCCTGGGTTGGGAAGTTCCCCTGGAGGAGGGCAAGGCAACCCATTCCAGTATTCTCACCTGAAGAATCCCCATGGACAGAGGAGCCTGGCAGGCTGCAGTCCCTGGGGTCGTAAAGAGTCTCACATGACTGAATGACCAAGCAAAGCATAGATCAATATACAGCCTTTTGAGTCCTGCATGCAGGTCAGGAACTAGCTTTATCAAACATTACCTTGAGACCTTTGTTATGTTGCAGAACCTCTCTAAGCCTCATTCTCATTTCTAGAATGGGGATAATGGCGCTGTTTACTTTCTACTGTTATTAAGTAAGTAAATGTTAATTGCTCAGTTGTGTCCAACTCTTTGTGAACATATGGACTGTAGCACACCAGTCTCCTCTGTCCATGGTATTCTTCAGGCAAGAATCCTGGAGCAGGTTGCAATTTGCTTCTACATATACTGTTATTGGGGAGATGAAATTATTTGATCAACATAAATAACTTAGCACAGTTGTGGCACATAATAAATTAATTGCAGTAATTACTCCAATTTGGAGACCTTTCAAAGTAAGTTGATCTTCATCCAGTTCCCAGTAGAGATGCAAACAAAAGAGTGAAAGATTTCCATAGAATATTATACCAATTATGCAAATATAATGATTATCCTATGAAACTATCATATATTCCTGGAGACAATTTCAGGGGAAAAAAACTCATTATTTTGAAATTCAACATTGAAACAGTTATAAACTGTAGCAAAAAATTGTCTGCCCTATGAAAATGAACTGTGGAAAATTCTTAAAGAGATGGGAATACCAGACCACCTGACCTGCTTCTTGAGAAATCTGTACGCAGGTCAAGAAGCAACAGTTAGAACTGGACATGGAACAACAGACTGGTTCCAAATAGGAAAAGCAGTATGTCAAGGCTGTATATTGTCACTCTGCTTATTTAACTTATATGCCGAGTACATCATGAGAAGTGCTGAGCTGGATGAAGCACAAGCTGAAATTAAGATCACTGGGAGAAATATTAATAACCTCAGATATGCAGATGACACCACCCTTATGGCAGAAAGCAAAGAACTAAAGAGCATCTTGATGAAAGTGAAAGAGGAGAGTGAAAAAGTTGTCTTAAAACTCAACATTCAAAAACTAAGATCATGGCATTTGGATCCATCACTTCATGGCAAATAGATGGGGAAACAATGGAAATAGTGAGAAACTTTATTTTTTGGGGGGTTCCCAAATCACTGCAGATGGTGACTGCAGCCATGAAATTAAAAGACACTTGCTTCTTGGAAGAAAAGTTATGACCACCCTAGACAGCATATTGCAAAGTAGAGACATTACTTTGCCAACAAAGGTACATTTAGTCAAAGCTATGGTTTTTCTAGTAGTCTTATATGGATGCGAAAGTTGGATTATAAAGACACCTGAGTGCCAAAAGACTGATGGCTTTGAACTGTGGTTCAAAGGACTCTTGAAAGTCCCTTGGACTGCAAGGAGATCCAATGAGTCCATCCTAAAGAAAATCAATCCTGAATATTCACTGGAAGGACTGATGCTGAAGCTGATACTTCAGTACTTTGGCCACCTGATGCGAAGAGCTGACTCATTTGAAAAGACCCTGATACTGGGAAAGATTGAAGATGGGAGGAGAAGGGGATGACAGAGGATGAGATGGTTGGACGACATCACCGACTCAAAGGATATGAGACTGAGTAGGTTCCGGGAGTTGGTGATGAACAGGGAAGCCTGGTGTGCTGCTGTCCATGGGGTCGCAAAGAGTCGGACACGAATGAGTGACTGAACTGAACTGATTAAAACATTTACAGTGTTTTTCTTAGAACCACAAAGGAGAAGTGTTAATGGCATATCATGTGAATTTTTCTTATATTCACATATAATTTATTATTGGCAAAATATTAACTGTTTAAGTAAACTCTGCAAAAGTGAGTGGCCAGAAGAAATAAAACTAATGCATACATTTAATAGAATATGCTAGTGTTTTCTTGATTTGTTTAAATGGTATAAATCATGTAATTTTTTTGAAAAATGCAATTTATATGAAAATGTTATTTCTAGATATTCACCAGCCCATTCATAGGATAAAAAACGATTGCCATAAATTCAAAAAAAAATTGTAATCTTATATTCTTGTGACTGTTAATCAAAATGAAATATTTTCTGCAGGTATGATAGAGAACGTATTATTATATGCTTGGGTTTTTTTAAAATTCATGTTTTGTTTCAGAAACAGGTTATTATTTCTGATTGACTGTTTTGGATTTTAAAACCAATACTGTCATTAGCCAAGAAGTATAGTGGTGCTATATAAGCATAAACAAAATCAGGCTATACTTAAACAGCTCCTCAGAGGAAGTTTCTCAAGAAATCATTTAGGTAATTTGAAATGTATTTTTTCTCTGCTGTTCTAATATGCTACATATACATATGAGTTTAATTGCCCTTGGGTGATCATTTTAAGGGAATCACACAACTGAATCTTAGTCCCTTAATGTCTTAGGGCCTCACAATATTTCCCTTGTGTTATCTGGTTTATCTCTTTTTTCTGCTAATGAATCCTAGAGAAGTTCTAAGAATCTCTCCCTCCTCCCTATGCAAGTATATGCTATTGCTGGTATTTTGGAAGAGCCATGTGTGTTACCCAGAACCCTTTTCCTTGAGAAATCTTTGTCGATATGTATGAACACCAATAGGTATTTTTACATCAGATGATCCCCGCACTCTAACCTCAGCCTCAGTAGACAAGATCCTCTTTCCTGTTGGAGGTGTTTTTGAGCCCATGTCAGCTCTGTTTTCATCAGCTGAGTTTCTCATTTGGGGGAGATACTGATCCATAATCTCCTCAGACAGAGGGAAATCTAGTTTTCAGGGAGAGAAAGCGAATAGACAGATTATGTAGAAAGAAGCAAACTCAAGTCCATGAAGTCCCCAAAACTCAGAGCAATTTTGTTTCCTGACACTTTCCAGTTGCTGATGCCAAACCCTTAAGATACATAGTAGTTTATGAATTCCTTAAGCTACCCTGTGTTCTTATAACACATTTTCCTTTGTTTAACTAGCTTTTGTGAGTTTTTGCTATTTGTAACTGAATAGCTTCTACTAGGAGAAGGCAATGGCACCCCACTCCAGTACTCTTGCCTGGAATGTCCCATGGGCGGAGGAGCCTGGTGGGCTGCAGTTCACGGGGTCGCAAAGAGTTGGACACGACTGAGCGACTTCACTTTTACTTTTCACTTTCATGCATTGGAGAAGGAAATGGCAACCCACTCCATTGTTCTTGCCTGGAGAATCCCAGGGATGGGGGAGCCTGGTGGGCTGCCATCTATGGGGTCGCACAGAGTTGGACACGACTGAAGCGACTTAGCAACAGCAGCAGCAGCAGCAGCTTCTACTAAGGAGAAAATTTTAGTCTCTGGCCTTGCATAGGGAAAAAAACCTGTGGTTATGGGAGAAGAACTTTCCCTATGATATTGCACAAGTCTGAATTCCTACACCCCTTAAAAGCATCTGAAATAGTCAGGGGCAAAAGCTATGAAAATCATGTGTGATGAATTTTAAACCATTAAAAAAAATTGAAGTATACTTAATTTACAATGTGTACAGTAAAGTGATTCACTTCTAAATATCTATCTTCTTTTTCATTACAGGTTATCACAATATACAACAGGATTGTGTCATTTATCTATTTTAAATATGCTGGTGTGTATATGCAAACTTCTAATTTATCTTTCTCCACCTTCCCCCTGACTCTATTATCCCCTTTGGTAACCATGCTTGTTTTCTATGTATCTGAGTCTATTTCTGCTTTGCAAATAATTTCATTTGTATAATTTTTTAGGTTTACATATAAGTGATACTGTATATTTGTCTTTCTCTGTTTGGCTTATCTCTAGGTCCATGCAAGTTGTTGCAAATGGCATTATTTCCCCCTTTTATGGCTGAGTAATATCCCATTGTATATATACACAACATCTTCTTTATCCATTCATCTGTCAATAGGCATTTAGGTTATTTCCATGTCTTGGCTGTTGTCAATAGTGCTGCTATGAACATAAGGGAGCATGTATCTTTTTGAATTAGAGTTTTGTCCAAATATATTCTCAGAAGTGAGATTGTAGAATCTTGAGGTAACTCTTCTAGGCTTTTTAAGGAACCTTCATACTGTTCTCCATAGTGGCTGTACCAGTTTACATTATTTATAAAATAAACTCAAAATGGATTAAAGACTGATAAATGTAAGACCAGACACTATAAAACTCCTAGAAGGAAATAGGCAGAACACTCTGAAAGAAATCGCAGCAACATTCTTTTCAGTCTGTCTTCTACTATAATGGAAATAAAACCAAAGTAAACAAATGGGACCTAAATGAACTTAAAAGCTTTTGCATAGCAAAGGAAACCATAAACCAAATGAAAACGCAACTTATGGACTAGGAGAAAATATTTGCAAATGATGACACCAACAAGGAATCAACTTTCAAAATATATAAACAACTTATGCAGCTTAAAAGATACTAGAGAATAGCCCAATCAAAAGATGAGAAGAGGACCCAAATAGAGATTTTTGCAAAGAAGACATATATATGGCCAATAGGCACTGGAAAAGATGCTCAATATCACTAATTATTAGAGAAATGCAAATCAAAACTGCAATGAAGTATTACCTCACATCAGTCAGAATAGACATCATCAAAAAGTCTATAAATAATAAATGCTGGAAGGGCTGTGGAGAAAAAGGAACCCTCCTACACTGTTGGTGGGAATGTAAATGTGTAATTTTAGGAATTCCTGAATATTGACAAAAAGTGAAGCATGATATTTCATAGATCAGGAAAGCTTTGTCAACTTTCTTGTGAAAATTTATGGAAAAAAATTATAAAGCACAGAAGAGAAAACTACACAGGTATTTCTGAGGATAATTTTTGCTTCTGAGTTTATAATCTTATTTCTTCATGTAAGATGTGACTGCATGGTCCATATCAAAGAGATTTTAAGTCATTTTCTTAAGGTCACAGTAGCTGTGTGTCAGAATTGAGATCAGTTTCAAGACACATCTCCTCAGCTACTTTGCTATTCTGCCTCTAAAGGTTTTCTTAAGGTTTGGAGATTGCCACTGAGGTTAGTTCCTGGAAGTACATTTTTCGATGAGGGATGTGTACAAAGGAAGGGTATGAATAAAGGAAGCTTCTCATGTTCCTTATCTACATCCCTTGCTCCTCTCAGATGTCCATCCTCCACCCACTCCACCTCTTCCTAGTCTCAGGCTTGGTGAAGGTGAAGTCGCTCAGTCGTGTCCGACTCTTTGCGACCCCGTGGACACGACCCCGTGGACAGTAACCTACTAGGCTTCTCTGTCCATGGGATTCTCCAGGCAAGAATACTGGAGTGGATTGCCATTTCCTTCTCCAGGGGATCTTCCCAATCCAGGGATCGAACCCAGGTCTCCCGCATTGGAGGCAGACGCTTTAACCTCTGAGCCACCGTAAATGACTTAGATGTTAGCTTCATTTTGTAGCATGTAACTACCAGCCTTTACTACCTTTATTGCACCTGCCGGAGTTTTCTTGTGATTCTAAAGGACTAGGAGTTACATTTGAGATATCCAAAAGCAGGATATTGGTGCTAAAAATCCTCCTTAGAACAGAAGCTTCTACTGTCAGGTATTTCCTCCTTCAATATATTGTATGAGCTAATGACTTTAAATGCTGCTCCGGGTGAATGACCACCTTTGTTAGCTCCCCAAATTTAAAATTAGACCCCACAGAACCAGTAGTTATTATTACTTTGAATAAAACTGATAATATCAGGCAATTCCAGTATAATTTTATTTTAAATGTATTTAGGTGGCTATCTATAGTTGACAAAGACAAATGATTACAGCTTAAGTCTCTTTTCACAGGCATTGATCCACACTAAAAAAAGGCCAGTGTAGTTCTTATTGCACTGTATTGTGAGTCTGGGCAACAATGGACAAATTTATGATAAGTCAGTTACCTGGCTCCTGCAAAGTACAGCATTAGCCCTTTTGAGGATGAATCTAAAAATGGACACTATAGCTACTATAGTGACTAAAAACATCTCTAATAGAATTACCACTTAGAGAAATTCCAAGCCACATGATTTGTGGGTCATACTTGTGGTGCTAGAGATTGGTTTAGAGGAAAAGATATAACAAGCAAATTGCTTCTCTGAGTCCAGCAGGAAAAAGGAACATTAGGAGTAATTGATAGTGAAGGGATGAGGGAGATAAAATGAGATGGACTGGGAAAAATTTAATGACTCTTTGTAGCTTTACATCTGTCACAGTTTTTGTGTTACATTAAAGTTTCATTATTTTCACATTTCATGTTTTCATATTTTTCCATCCCCTTCTTTCTGCTAAATTTACCAAGTAATACAATGGAGATAATGGAGAGCTATTTCTGCAAATGTCATCGAATCTGCTACTGGAAATGAATAAATTGTTGCACTGATGCATTTCCCTTAAAATACATTTTCAATTAGCAGTAGAGGATTTGTATACAAAACATGCTCTTTAAAAAATTATAGAAAAGATCGATCATGCTAAGAAAAATTGGAAGCCTAGAATCATGAATATTTGCATCTTTTTTCAACTTCACTAGGACAAATGGTTGTGTCAACCTGCTTTTATGAATTTTCTTTACGTATAAAATTTAGTGTTTATCTAGAAATGCACTCCACCCCTCAGCTCCTTGAACTTTCACTTGCCACAGGCTGCATTTTCATAATAATTTCTGTTAATTTATAAGTTAAAGGTATTTTATGTGTGAATATCTGCAGCCATTAATTAAACTTATTTTTGCAATCCTATATTAGCATAATTACTATTTTGGAGTAATTCTTCATTCAGAGTAAAGAAACCATGATTAAATCATACGGCCTCTTCTAAGAACTTGTACTTTTGGTACTTTCATTGACTGGCATGGAAGAGAAAATATTTCAATAGTTTGCTCTAAGCCTGTGCATTCCAAGATTGTGGAAGCGGGTTGGACTTCAAGATGCAATTCCTTCAGTCAAAACTGAACTGCTGGGTCAATGCTGCAGATGGACTCCAAGAGGGCAGAAATTCACTTCTTCATTTGCCATATAGTTCTCTCCCTCTCTGTACTGCCACACCCCCCACACTCAGAATTTCAAATCAGGAGGACTTGAATAGAATTGAATAGGAATTTGAATAGAATTTGTATAGTGTTGTGTGAAAATTGTAAAAATCTTAACTGTGTTGAATTGGTTCATGGTGCTTTTCAGGTCTACTATATCCTTCTACTTTTCTGTATATTAATTCTATTAATTTTTGAGAGCTTGGTATTGAAACTCCAACTAAAAATCTGAATTTAGCTGCTTAAAAAATAGTTGTAATATATAGTTGAACTATAAGTAACTTTGTTCTGTATTTTCCAAGTTCCCTGTAAATGTGTTATCATACTTTCACAATTTAAAAATAAGAAAGAATTACAAAAAAAGTGGTATCATCTGTATACCTGAGGTTGTTGATATCTCTCCTGGCAATCTTTCCAGGCTTGTGATTCCAGCTTGTGATCCACCCAGCCTAGCATTTCACGTGATGTACTCTGCATAGAAATTAAATAAGCAGGATGACACCTTGATGTACTCCTTTCCCAATTTTGAAAGTCTGTTGTGCCATGTAGTTCTATTGCTTCTTGATCTGCATACAGGTTTCACTGGAGGCAGGTTTTGTGGCCTGGTATTCCCATCTCATTAAGAATATTCTGCAGTTGTGATCCACACAGTCAAAGGCTTTAGCATAGTCAATGAAACAGAAATAGATTTGTTTTTTTGGAATTCCCTTGCTTTTTCTATGATCCAGGGCATGTTGGCAATTTGATCTCTAGTTCCTCTTCATTTTCTAAATTCAGCTTGTATATCTGGAAATTCTTGGCTCATGTATTGCTTAAGCCTAGTTTGAAGGATTTTGAGCATAATCTTGCTTGCATGTGAAATGGGTGCAATTGTATGGTAATTTGAACATTCTTTGTCATTACCTGTCTTTGGGATTGGAATGAAAATTGACCTTTTCCGGTCCTGTGGCCAACACTGAGTTTTCCTAATTTGCTGGCATAATGAGTGCAGCACTTTAACAGCTTCGTCATTTATGATTTGAAATAGCTCATTTCAAATAGGTGATGGAATAGGAATTCCATCATCTCCACTATATATATATATGTATATATATATATGTGTATATATATATATGTATATATATATATGTAAATTTATTTTTAATTGAGGGATATTTGCTTTATAATATTGTATTAGTTTCTGCCATGCAGCAACATGAACCAGTCATAGGTTTGTGTCTCCTCCCTCTTGAACATCTCTCCCATCTCCCACTCCATCCCAATCCCTTTAGGTTGTCACAAGCCCTGATTTGAGTTACCTGAGTCAAACTGTGAATCCACTGTCTTTTAACTGTAACTGCTCCCCAGGTGTCAGGACTTACCGAAGCTCAAGTTCTTTTGTCTCAGCACTGAAAGGATTCAGTGTGAGACAAAGCCACAGGTGAAGTTAAGTTATTAGCACAGGATGCTTATGAAAGGTATAAGCAGGCAGGCAAGGGAGTGCAGGCTCAGGACAAAGAGGGTTGCATTTTTATAATCAAAGAAAAAGGGGAGAGAGGAGAAGACCATCTTCTTCCTTATTCTGGGGTAGACATCATGGCTTACATCATTAGTTCCCTCTCTAATGCTGTATGGTCTAACAGGGACTTCCACGGTGCTATTTAAATCATATGTATATTAGCAGAAGGATAGTGACATATCCTAAAATATGGTAATTCATCTCAGCTTTCAGTATAATGTATCTTTTCCCCAGTTTCTTTCCTTTTTACCTATTTTCTTGCCTAGGCTACAGGCAGAAATGCTGCTCTTCAGGGTCAGTGAACTCCCTGACTTCATATAACAAGATTCAGACCCAATATCAATCATCTGTGCTTTGAATATCAGGGCTTGTGGCTTGAGAGTGACTGAAGCTTGGATGCATCTGGCCTTTTTTCAAGGTAGAATACATTGTTGCTAGGTTACTGGGTTCTTTTATTCAGTGATCATTGGATTCAGGCTTCCCCAGATGGTGCTAGTGGTAAAGAACCTGCCTGCCAGTGCAGTAGATGTAAGAGATGTGGGTTCAATCCCTGGGTTGAGAACATCTCCTGGAGGAGGGCATGGCAACCCACTCCACTATTCTTGCCTGAAGAAGCCTGTTAGGCTACACAGTTCACAGGGGCTCAAAGAGTCGGACATGACTGAAGTGACTTATCACGCACACATGCACTCACTTCCCACAGTCTCCCAAACTTCCTTAAATTCCCTCAGTCTTTAATCCCCTGGTGGGATTTCTAAAGTATTTAATTATATTACCCCATCTTGATCATTGTGGTAGTGAACTTCACACATGTCTTCCTTACTTGTCCATGTGTTCTTCAATGAGAAATGGACATTCAGTTTCATGGAGCTAAATACTGGAAGAAATCATGATATTCTGATTGAGAATTGAAACTTGTCCTCCTCACAAAATATTGTTGAATTAATGTTGTTTCTGTTTAGTATATTGCACTCTTTTGGGTAGTGTTTCATTGAGAGCTCATTCTTTTTTTTTGTTTTTGACTGAAGTAATGTTTTATAATAAGCGATGTTAATTTTTAGCTCCCAATCTGCCTCTCCTCAAAAAATCTAAGTTGTACATGCTGCATTTATGATTATAGGTGAGCAAATCAAAGAACCACCAATCTAAGAATGCTTTCATTGCTGTCTATTTGGAGTTTCACTTTACATGATGTGACAAGGAGTATTATGTAATATCAAGACAGTTTGCTGTATTCATCTACTGTCACTCATTCAGTAAACATTTATTATAACATTTCTTTGTGCCACTTAATTTCTGTGCTAGATGATAAAGCCAGGAGTAGAGCTGCTAAGCTTGCAGTGAGCCTATGGCTACCATCTGCATGTATAATGGGCACAATTGTGTGTACCTATCTTTGGACTTTTTAGACATCTCTTGCAAAGGGGAAAGAGATGGCTAAGTGCTGGATAACCTGGGCTCAAGCCCAGGCTCTGACTCTTGGCAGCCTGATAGTTTTGATTAAATCTTTTTTTTTTTTTTCTTGAGCCTCCATTTCCTCTTGTGTCAAAGACAAACATGCTTGTCCTAGGGTTGGATGAGATAATACACAAAAAGCATCTGTAAACTCTAGAGAGGTTCCCAAATTTAAAATACTGGAATTATTGTGAAATGTGTAGGCAGTTATTATTAAGGAACAAATGGAAAGCACTGTCCATGAGAATGTACTGCCAGTAGAGAGTTTGCCAAAATGTCTCACCCAGGGCTGCTTTGAAAGTGGACTCTGATCCATGATTGGCAGGAGCATGCTTGACACCATCTATACCCCTGCTTCAGTGCCCCACTGTTCCACACAGCTTGCTTTTTGCTAATTAAACTGAGCCAAGAGTGTCAGCATTTATTAGGCTGGACTCTGGGACAAGCATGGAACTGTGAAAGCAAAAAAGAATCTCACATTTGTGCAAGGTTACTGAAAATACATAGGCTTTGAAGTCTGCATAAGTTGCCTTTTTATACATTGTAGTTTAAAATAGGTGTATAACTCTGGGAGATAGTGAAGGACAGGGAAGCCTGGCATGCTGCAGTCCATGGGGTCAAACGAGGCGTATGCAAAAGAAATATCCAGCTTTGCTAATGTTGACTGGCATATGGGTTTTTCAGTGCCACTGGAGCGTTTAGATTTTTATCTCCAAGATGTCTGCAATCTGCACTCAGCTGGAACCAGTGGAAAAGAGTCTCAGAGATAACAATGTTATAGCCTGAATGTCTAGACTCATTTTCATCTGGATGATGCACTTTACTTTCTACATCTTTAAAACGGAGAGGAAAAAAAATCCTTGTTTCACAATTGAGTAGCATAACTCACCTCCAGAAGGGCTATTGACAGACTCCCATTTCTTTGATATATTTAATTAGAAGGGGCTCTCGATGATAAGTGGTCATTTATAGACACTTTTAAATGGAGGAGTTAATGGAAGTGAGAATAAAAGCCTCCCTGTTAGAAGACTTTTGGCCTTGTCTGAAGGAAACCTGTGTCATGCCCTGAACAGGGATTATCAATTAAGCTTGGCTCACACCTTCACATACCAACATTAAAGGGAGCTGGTGTTTCTTTGAGAATACTTCCTCCCTTGAGTCATTACAGTCAACTCTAAAAGGGTTTCTCCCACTTTACTTCAAATGTGAGCACAGTCAATTTTACATCTTGATGTATGGCAAAACCAATTCAATATTGTAAAGTAATTAACCTCCAATTAAAATAAATTTATATTAAAAAAATAAAGTAATGTATGTAGAAATAAATTGTACTTTGGTACTCCTCTAATAACCAGAGGAAAAAGTGGGCAATTTCCTTGGAATTAGAGAGGGACATGCTCACATTTACCAAATATTTATATGGAACCAAATGTTCCTTAAACAGATTAAGACTAGCTAGGGACACACCAGCCTAGCCCAGTGTGTCCAAAGTTACAGCGGGACTCCTGTGCTGCCAGCATGTACAGGCATTGCCATCAGTTACACATGCTTGCTGGAGAAGGCAATGGCACCCTACTCCAGTACTCCTGCCTGGAAAATCCCATGGACAGAGGAGCCTGGTAGGCTGCAGTCCATGGGGTTGCCAAGAGTCGGACATGACTGAGTGACTTCCCTTTCACTTTTCACTTTCATACATTGGAGAAGGAAATGGCAGCCCACTCCAGTGTTCTTGCCTGGAGAATCCCAGGGACGGGGGACCCTGGTGGGCTGCTGCCTATGGGGTTGCACAGAGTCGGACACGACTGAAGTGACTTAGCAGCAGCAGCAGCACACACGCTTGCTGTTAGCAGCTCCAGTTTATACACATCTTAATACTTATTTTTCAGTAGCTTTGTTGAGTATATAAAGGTTATTTTTAAGAATGTCATACAGAATGTAATTCACTCCCATTTACTTGATCTTTTAAATCAAAAGGGACTCTTGATGATGAGTGTTCATTTGCAGAGAGTGTTAAATGCAGGAGTTAATATAAGGAGAAAGTATTTTTATTCTTTATTGTGCCTTCCAGTTAAAAGATTATTTGTCTTATCTGAAGGAAATCTTCTTCATTCATCTGCCTGGTGATTATTAATAAAGCCTGACTTACATCTTTTCTTATAGTTAAAAATATAATGAATGATTGGATATACTCTGAAAGACATTAAAAAAAAAAAACCTCTTTTAAACCCTAGATATAAGCATTACATAATCTAAAAATTTTTTTGATTAATTTTAGACAATTCTCTTATATTTAGTTTCCTGTCTTATGTAGGTTAGACATAAGAACAATGTTTTTCAATATTTCTAATTTCCAAAGTGGTAAAAATTTCATGTTTCATTGTAACAATTTTTAGCTAATCAGCCTATTTATAACAACCAAGGAGAGAAACAGAATGGATCTTTTGAAGAAACATTCATTAATAGGCAAGTATACAGGGATTAGAAAATTATGTCTGAATCACAAAGCAAGGATGGCATTTAGTATCCAAGTCTGCTTCCAGACAAAATTAGCTAAGGCTTCTGTGAAGTTAGAGCCTGCTGGTTGCAAAATTGGAAATTGGTTTCCTGGGGCTTTCTGTAAACTCTTCATTACTTTACTCAATCATGGTTCATTAACAAGTTAACAGACAGAAGACCAGTGTAGGTTGGGATGTATGAGCAGCCAATCCTTCCATCTCCTTGAGCGTCACTTAGAACGTGAATGTCACAGCAGATTAGACATTGCATCAAGCTGTGTTTTCATATAACATCATACATGGTCATCCCACAAATCACATCCACTCAGCCTCTAAATATTGTTAGGTGTTTTTGTTTTATCATGCATTTCACAGGTCAGTAAAGGTTTTAATTCCAAGAGACTCTGATGGAACAAATAAGAAATCTCAAAAGGCATCTGAAAAAGAAATAACTTGGAGAAATGGAGTTAAGAGATTTGACAAAAGCAGATTTAATGGTTCCCATTAACTTGGATCTAATTCACTGGAGGGAAAAAATCCATAGAGACATTAGAGAACTTAAATGTGCTTCTGAAAATTCTTGGGCAAACTGTAGCCTTGGCTCATAAAATACTTTTGCTTAACCTAAGCAAATATTTTTGACCCCCAGACCAAAAAATTCATGTTATATAGTTCATATTTACAAGAAAGTATTTTTGTAATCTTGTGACGCATGAAAACACTATCTAGAGAATGTTACATAACTCCCCAGGACTCACTACAAGTCATGTTGTATTTCTATTTTGGCTTGGTAGGCATTGTATTCCTCAGAGGATCTGTTATTGTTGTTTAGTGTATCCATTAAGCAGATCTTATTTATTTCATATTCTAGAGTATCTCTTATTCAGAGAGTAAGCCTAAGTATTAGGTGAAATAAAGTGTGTCAGAATTTCAGTTTAAGAAGGATTGAGTTTATAAGGCTAGGTTGATCAGCCTTACCACTTTTTTCCAACATAATACTGGAAATCCTAGCCAGAGAAATTAGGAAAGAAAAATGAATAAAAGACATCCAGATTGTAAAGGAAGGAGTAAAACTGTCTATTCACAAATGATACAGCAGAAAACCCTAGACTCTACAAAAATTTTTAGAAGTAATAAATTAATTCAGTAAAATTGAAAGATACAAAATAAATGTACCCAAATCAGTGGTGTTTCTATACACTAGTACCAAACTATCAGAAAGAGAAGTAAAGATACCAATCCCATTTATATTTGCATCAGAAAGAATATCCAGGACCAAAAAACTAAAGAGATGAAAGATCTATACAATGAAAACTATAAGATATAGACAAAAGAAATTGAGTAGACAAAAATAAATGATAGGATATTTGTGCTCATGTATTGGAAAAATGAAAACTATTAAAAAGTCCATACTACCCAATGCAATCTACAGATTAAATGTAATCATTTTCAAAATTCCAATAGCAGTTTTCATAGAACTAGAACAAATAATCCTAAAATTTGTATGAAACCAAAAAAGACCCTGAATAGACAAATAAATCTTGAGAAAGAACAGTAAAGCTAGAAAGATTATGCTTCCTCATTTTAAATTATATTATAAAACTTTAGTGTTAATATTAAAATGTGTGTGGTACTGGCACAGAAATGGACATATAGATCAAGGGAACAGAATAAAGAGGTTGGAGATAAACCTAAGCATATATAGTCTATTAATTCATGGCAAAATAGCAATGAATATTCAATGAGCAAAAAATAGTGTCTTCAATTAAGAGTGTTAGGAAAACTGGGTTGTTTTTGTTCAGTCACCCAGGCGTGTTTGACTCTTTGTAACCACATGGACTGCAGCACACCAGGCCTCCCTGTCCCTCACCGTCTCCCCAAGTTTGCCCAAGTTCATGTCCATTGCATCAGTGATGCCATTTAGCCATCTCATCCTTTGATGCCTTCTTCTCCTTCTGCTCTCAATCTTCCCCAGCCTCAGGGACTTTTTCAGTGAGTTGGCTATCCACATCAGGTGACCAAAATACTGGAACTTCAGCTTCAGCATCAGTCCTTCAAACCAGTATTCAGGGTTGACTTCCCTTAAGATTGACTAGTCTGAGCTCTGTGTTGTCCAACGGACTCTCAGGAGTCTTCTTCAGCGCCACAGTCTGAAGGCATCAATTCTCTGGTGCTCTGCCTGCTTTAAGGTCCAGCTCTCACAACCATACATGACTACTAGAAAGACTTGACTATATAGACCTTTGTTGGCAGAATAATGCTTTTCAATACACTGTCTAGGTTCGTCATTGCTTTCCTGCCAAGAAGCAACTGTCTTCTGATTTCATGGCTACAGTAACCATTCACAGTGATTTTAGAGCCCAAGAAGAGGAAATCTGTCACTACTTCCGTATTTTCCCCTCTATTTTCCATGATGAAATGGGGCTGGAAGCAACAGTTAGAAGCAACAGTTAGAACTGGACATGGAACAACAGACTGGTTCCAAATAGAGAAAGGAGTACGTCAAGGGTATATATTGTCACTCTGCTTATTTAACTTACATGCAAAGTACTTCATGCAAAATGCCAGGCTGGATGAAGCATAAGCTAGAATCAAGATTGCTGGGAGAAATGTCAATAACCTCAGATATGCAGATGACACCACCCTTATGGCAGAAAGTGAAGAACTAAAGAGCCTCCTGATGAAAGTGAAAGAAGAGAGTGAAAAAGCTTGCTTAAAACTCAACATTCAGAAAACTAAGATCATGGCATCTAGTCCCATCACTTCATGGCAAATAGATGGGGTAACAATGGAAACAGTGACAGACTTTATTTTGGGGGGCTCTAAAATCACTGCAGATGGTGACTTCAGCCATGAAATTAAAAGATGCTTGTTCCTTGGAAAAAAAGCTATGATCAACCTAGACAGCATACTAAAAAGCAGAGACATTACTTTGCCAACAAAGGTCCGTCTAGTCAAAGCTATGTTTTTTCCAATAATCAGGTATGGATGTGAGAGCTGGACTATAAAGAAAGCTGAGCACCAAAGAATTGATGCTTTTGAACTGTGGTGTTGGAGAAGACTCTTGAGAGTCCCTTGGCCTGCAAGGAGATCCAACCAGTCTATCCTCAAGGAAATCAGTCCGGAATATTCACTGGAAGGACTGATGCTGAAGCTGAAACTCCAATACTTTGTCCACCTGATGCGAAGAACTGACTCATTTGAAAAGACCCTGATGCTGGAAAAGATTGAAGGCAGGAGGAGAAGGGGACAACAGAGGATGAGATGGTTGGGTGGCATCACCATCTTAACTGACATGAGTTTGAGTAAGCTCTGGGAGTGGGTGATGGACAGGGAAGCCTAGAGAGCTCCAGTCCATGGGGTTGCAGAGTTGGACACGACTGAACGACTGAACTAAACTGAATGGGGCTGGATGCCATGATCTAGTTTTTTTTTAATATTTAGTTTTAAGCTGGCTCTTTCACTCTCCTTTACCCTCATCAAGAGGCTCTTCAGTTCCTCTTCACTTTCTGCCATTAGAATGGTGTCATTCACATAACTGAGGTTGTTGATGTTTCTTCTGCCTATCTTGATGTCAGCTTGTAACTCATCCAGCCTAGCATTTCTCCTAATATACTCAGCATATAGGTTAAATAAACAGAGTGACAGCAGATAACCCTGTTTCACTCCTTTCTCAACCCTGAACAAATCAGCTGTTCAATACATGGTTCTAACTGTTGCTTCTTGACCCATACACAGTTTTCTCAGGCAACAGGTAAGATGGTCTGGTATTCCCATCTCTCTGAGAGTTTTTCACAGTTTGTATGATCCACACAGTCAAAAGATTTAGCATAGTCAATGAAACAAAGGTAGTTGTTTTCCTGGTGTTCTCTTACTTTCTCTATGATCCAGTGGATATCGGCAATTTGATTTCTGGTTCCTCTGCCTTTTCTAAACCCAGCTTGGAAGTCTCGAAGTTCTTGGTTCACATAATGCTGAAACCTAGCATGCCAGATTTTAAGCATGACCTTATTAGCATGGGAGACGAATGCAATTGTCTGGTGGTTTGAACATTCTTTAGTACTACCCTTCTTGGAAATTAGGATAAGGATTTACCTTTTCAGTCCTGTGACCACTGCTGGGCCTTTCACATTTGCTGACATATTGAATGCAACACCTTGACAACATCATCCTTCAGGATTTTGAATAGCTCTACTGAAATTCCATCCTATCCACTAGCTTTACTGACAGCAGTGTTTCCTAAGGCCCACTTAACTTCATTCTCCAGACTGTCTGCCTCTGGGTGACAGACCACACCATTGTAGTTATCTGGTTCCCTAAGATCTTTTTTTGTACAGGTCTTCTGTGTATTCCTTTCATCTCCCAGGAAAACTGTGTAATCATATGCAACAGAGTGCAACTGGACCCCTATCTTACATCACATAAAAGTCAGCTCCAAATGGATTAAAGACTTGAATATAAATTAGAAACCATAAAATTTCCAGAAGAAAACATAAGTGGTAAGCTCCTTGACATCAGCCTTAGCTGTGAACGAAGTAGGACTCAGTCCTACTTCTGGGTATATGTTTAAAGGAAATGAAAACAGGATGTCAAAGAAATTCTGCACATGTTATTGCAGTATTATTCACCATAGCTAAATATGGAGATAACTTGTCTATTAATGGATGGATAAAAAAAAGGATGTGATATACATATACAATGGAATATTATTAATTCATGAGAAATGAGGAATTCTTGCCATTTGTTACAAGTAGGTGGAGTTTGAGGGAATTACGTTAAATGAAATGAGTCAAAAAGAGAAAGACAAATGCTTCATTATATTACTTATGCGTGCTTACTCATTTCAGGCATGTCTGACTCTTTGCAACCCTATGGACAGTAGCCTGCAAGGCTCCTTTGTCTGTGGGATTCTCCAGGCAAGAATCCTGAAGTGGGTTGCTATGTCTTCCTCCAGGGGATCTTTCTGACCCATGGATCAAACTGTTGTCTCTTATGTCTTCTGTATTGGCAGATAGGTTCTTTACCACTAGCACCTACTTATATGTGGGCTCTCAAAAGGAAAAATCAAACTTGTAGAAACAAAGTAGAAAAGTAGTTTCCAGGGGCTGGAGGATGGGAGAAATATGGAGAGGTTGGTAAAAGAATATAAATTTTCAGCTATAAGATGAATAAGTTCTGAGGATTTAATGTAAAACATGGTGACTGTAGTTGATAACACTGTATTGTTTAATTGAAATTTGATAGAACACTTAAAAGTTTTCACCAAAAGGGTAGGGGGGAAGAGAGAGAAAAAGAGAAATATGTGAGGTAACAGATATGATAACTTACTAGATGTGGGAATTGTTTCATAAATCATATGTGTATCAGATCATCATACTTTACACTTCAAATACTTTGCAACTTAATTCATAAAGAAAGTCTGTATTTGTTAGAGAGAAAAAACCCTAAGGGTGGCTTGTACATTTTTTTAAAAAAAGGATAAGTCTTCAACAGCAAGCAGCAGGTAACAACAACAACAAAAAGCACTATTTTATTTAGCACTTACCTTTTACATAGAAAAAATCATGACAGTGATATATTTTGGTTTGATTCTGTCCTTTGAGATGGATGAGTTCCCATTCCCCTCAACCCCCACTTTCATTTCAGTTTTAAGTTTCTTGCATTTATTTAACATTTTTAAGATCAGCTTTTCCCTACATCATTTTCTCATTTATTGTCATATAAAGGTAAACTTTCACAAAATGAATCTTCCTGCTGGCAGGTAAGGACCTAGCTGTCTGATCATCACACTTCAGTTCTGCCCAAACATATTGACTGGAATGAGAGATTCACCATAATTTTCAACCCCCTAGTAAAATTTGATTCAGTAATAGACAGTTGACCTATATGTTTATTTATATTTAGGCTACAGACTTTCATTTTCATTTGCTCCTCTGTCCATGGAATTGTCCAGGCAAGAATACTGGAGAGGGTAGTCATTTCCTTCTCCAGGGAACCTTCCTGATCTAGTCCTGGTCTCCTGCATTGCAGGTGGACTCTTTACTGTTTGAGCCACCAGGGAAATCCTATCATTTACTCTTTCTTAACTCTAAAAATGGGTGAGACAGGTCTGTTTGTAAAACTTACTCTACAGAGAAACTTTTGGTTAGGTAATAGTCAGTCCATCCTAAATTACAGAGTACAGATCAAGCCCAGAGTTCATGTTTGGAAAATAGTTGTTGGCCTGAGAGCCTGTGGACCAGCTTGGGCTCCCAGGCCTCTTCTGGGCACACAGGCACCGCACGGTCAGTTCAGTTCAGTTCAGTTCAGTCGCTCAGTCATGTCCGACTCTTTATGACCCCATGGACTGCAGCACGCCAGGCCTCCCTGTCCATTGCCAACTCCTAAAATGTACACAAACTTATGTCCATTGAGTCAGTTGACATCCAACCACGCAACCGTCTCATCCTCTGTCGTCCGTTTCTCCTCCAGCCTTCAATTTTCCCCAGCATCAAGATCTTTTCCAATGAGTCAGTTCTTCACATCAGGTGGCCAAAGTATTGGAGTTTCAGCTTCAACGTTAGTCCTTCCAATGAATATTCAGACTGATTTTTTTAGGATGGACTGGTTGGATCTCCTTGCAGTCCAACAGATTATCAAGAGTCTTCTCCAACACCACAGTTCAAAAGCATCAATTCATCAGCGCCCAGCTTTCTTTATGGTCCAACTCTCATATGCATACTTGATTACTGGAAAAACTGTAGCTTTGACTAGATGGACCTTTGTTGGCAAAGTAATGTCTCTGCTTTTTAATATGCTGTCTAGGTTGGTCATAACGTTTCTTTCAAGGAGCAAGTATCTTTTAATTTCATGGCACCCCACTGTACTGACTTTAAATTAGCTCCAGTTCTTGGGTAGTAATGCACATTCAGGAAAGAGGGAGGTTTGAACTGGACTCAGAACCCTCGCCAGCTGAATGTACTGGCTTTTTTTGTTAGGCCTTGAGTCTAAAAAGGACACAGCACCATGCATTGATACTCTGTTCTTTTCTCTTTTGCAATCTTCAGTTCAGTTCAGTTCAGTCGCTCAGTCATGCCTGATTCTTTGCAACCCCATGAATTGCAACACACTAGGCCTCCCTGTCCATCAACAACTCCTGGAGTTCACTCAAACTCACATCCATCGAGTTGGTGATGCCATCCAGCCATCTCATCCTCTGTCGTCCCCTTCTCCTCCTGCCCCTAATCCCTCCAAGCATCAGAGTCTTTTCCAATGAGTCAACTCTTCCCATGAGGTGGCCAAAGTACTCGAGTTTCAGCTTCAGCATCACTCCTTCCAAAGAACATCCAGGGCTGATCTCCTTCAGAATGGACTGGTTGGATCTCCTTGCAGTCCAAGGGACTCTCAAGAGTCTTCTCCAACACCACAGTTCAAAAGCATCAATTCTTCGGTGCTCAGCTTTCTTCAAGTCCAACTCTCACATCCATACATGACTACTGGTAAAACCCTAGCCTTGACTAGACGGACCTTAGTTGGCAAAGTAATGTCTCTGCTTTTGAATATGCTATCTAGGTTGCTCATAACTTTTCTTCCAAGGAGTAAGTGTCTTTTAATTTCATGGCTGCAGTCACCATCTGCAGTGATTTTGGAGCCCCCCAAAATAAAGTCTGACACTGTTTCCACTGTTTCCCCATCTATTTCCCATGAAGTGATGGGACCAGATGCCATGATCTTCATTTTCTGAATGTTGAGCTTTAAGCCAACTTTTTCACTCTCCTCTTTCACTTTCATCAAGAGGCTTTTTAGTTCCTTTTCACTTTCTGCCATAAGGGTCGTGTCATCTGCATATCTGAGGTTATTGATATTTTTCCTGGCAATCTTGATTCCAGCTTGTGCTTTCCAGGCGTTTCTCATGATGTGCTCTGCATAGAAGTTAAATAAGCAGGGTGACAATATACAATCTTACCTGCACATAACTCTCAACTGTCTGTTTTTCTTCATATGCTTTTTTTTTTTTCCTGAAGGAATTCAACAGAACTGTAGCGTGACTTGAAAATATTCCCCAATAGTAAAATAAACAAAACAATTATTTAAAAAAAATCTCTCTTGCATAAATCAGACTGGCTTTTTAAACTATACGCCTTTGGCACTGTTACTTTAGATCATAAACTCTTTGTAATCAAGGGTGATGCAAGCTTTGATGAACTTTTGTCCAATGTCATGTGAATGAATCTAAATATGTGCTGACTATTTTTCCCCATTAACATAATCTTACTTGTTTCAATGCATTATTTTCCTTCTTATTTCCTTAATGTACTTATTATATATAGTACACAACAGGGGAAATAGGCATAGGAGTAAACGGGCTCTTTTTTATTTTTGGAGAATTATGACTAATATCATTAGTTGTCTTCTTTTTCATTCTTAGACAGAGACAAATATTTTCTCCTTTAACAAAGATATTCCTTTGTTGTTTTTTATCAGTATTATCCTTCATCAGTAGTTATTAACTACTCTGTTCATAATCATCTCAAGAAGTATCAATCCTTTTTTGTTCAGAAATGCAGTCCTTACCTTACACTTTATGAAGTGTAAGCTGAGGGAGTTAAACGGTGTGAATGCCATTACTCTGAAGATTCTTCTTCTTATTCTTTTCTTTTTTTGCTTTTTAAATTTTTAAAATTTATTTATTTTAAATGGAGGCTAATTACTTTACAATATTGTGGTGGTTTTTGCCATACATTCACATGAATCAGCCATGGATGTACCATCCCATCCCTCAGGGTCATCCCAGTGCACCAGCCCTAAGCACCCTGTCTCATGCATCAAACGTGGACTGGCGATCTATTTCACTTAAGATAATATACATGTTTCAATGCTATTCTTTCAAATCATCCCACCCTTGCCTTCTTCCACAGAGTCCAAAAGTCTGTTTTTTACATGATAGGATAAATTTGTGAGTGAGCATGTCCCCTGTTTGTGGGGCTGGGCCACAGTTTGATGGACTTGGACTGACTTCCTTCAGTGACACCCAATCTGCAGAGCAATATTTTTGCCTTGTTCCCTGAGAACAGCTACCTAATGAAACAGTCACCTTCCAAATTAAATGCAAAACTTTCAATTAACAAGGCTATAGAAATGGAAATTATAGGTGCTCTATCCCAAGCAAGAAAGTGAGTAAGGCATGTATCTAGTCAAGCACGTTGCACGGGCATGGGTAATAACAATCTATTTCACAGAGAAGAATCCAGTTAGCATTCAACATAAAAACTGAGCTGGAATCCTCAGGGAGGGATGCAGAATAGAAGAAAAATTCTTCATGTACAGTTTTCCCAGGATGGGATGCAAAATGGGATGAGAAACTCGTTGTAGACAGCATTCTTTCTTTATTTTTTATTCATTTATTTTCTTAAACAGAAGTTTTTACTTATTTGGTGGCATTGGGTCTTAGTTGCCCCATGGCATCTTAGCTCTCCAGCCAGAGATCAAACCCATGTCCCTTGCATTGCAAGGTGGATTCTTAACCACTGGACACCAGGGAAGCCCCTTTCTTTGTTTGAGAGGACCTGAATCTTGAGATGCTTAAGGTCTAAAACAGTTATCATACTCCTTGGACTTCCTGTGTTCCATAAGTGACCTTTTTCCTCATCAGTAGTAGCTGGGTGTCTGTTGTTGTTTCTTCCCCCTCTCCACAGGGAGAACACCCTACAGAAGGATCGGGACAGCCCACTGTGTCTGCAGACTTCTCTCAGAATCAGGAGAGGGACTGAAGGCTCGGGGGCAGGAACAGAACAGGGGGAAGATGAGGCCTGGTGTGAAATGTGTGTGGAGAAGGAGTGTGTGGGAGGTAGGAATGGGTCTCTGGTACGAGTGAGTGACAGACGGAAGAGGAGACTCAGGACCACAGACCACTGACTTGCACTAGGGTGGCCAGTGAAGACTGCAGAAAACACGCTGGACTGGGGCTGAGGCACTGAGTTCTGGGCTTGGTCCCGTCACTAATGTATGTGTGTCATTGGTGTGACTTGAGATATATTCTTTAAATTTACTGATTCTTAGTTTTGTCATCTGTAAAATAAACAAAGCACTAACTTCCATCACAGTTTTAGATCTATGGGTCTATGGTGGGTCTTATTTGGAGCTATCATACTGTCAAAAGGCATAAGGCTGCTTAGAACATTAGAATTAACTTGAAAAAGAACACACCAAATCAATCATTTTGACACTGATGGTTGGTTAGCAATTTAACAGCCATACTTAGCAAATGAATTCATGAGAAAGATAAAGAGAACATTCACTAAATACACTCTATCAAGAAACACTTTCTGTTTTATGTGCTGACAGTAACAATAGATTAGAAAAGTTAAACAAATAACTTGTGCATAAATACACATAAACAACAGTTCCTAGAACAAAAGCACTAACATTTTTTTTAATTTTACTTTTATTTTCAAATGAAATTATATTCAAACTGTACTGAAATTCTATTCAAAGTAGATATGATGCATGTTCTTCCCTCTCGTCTGCCCCAAAGGTTGTGTATTGGAATGCAGACTTTACCTAAACACAAATCTCCGAAGTATCTTAACAAAATAGGAAGAGAGAGGAAAAAAAGGGGATTACTCAGAGAAAAAATTGAAAGCCAACTTGTACTTTGCAGCACTGCTGTGGCAGAAACAGCTGCACTACAGCTTAATCATTGTGACAACTCAAAACTCTATAATAGTGGCTGGCACTGTCTGATGAAATTGCCAAGGAGCCAGATGCCACAGATGGGAACGTTATCCTTGTGTTTCTGATGAAATTGAAATTGATACAGCAAATGACACTCTATCATTAACTCCTTTGTATCTGTATGAGGCTTTCTACAAAGAATTGAAATCTCTTATCAAGAGTAAATTTCAGAGGGTAATTGGGAGGTGTAGATGACAAGGATAACCACTTTATTAGAAAAACAAAATGAAGAAGAGATTGAAAATATTTTTAAAAAAGGAAACATAGCAAATAAGTGATTTTTAAACGATAAACTATAGAAGGATGGAGGAATTGTAATAGCATCAGGTTCATGAGGCTGTAAAAGTTGCTTCACTTGTATATTTTTTCTAAAGTAAGTGGAAGTGTTTTTGCCAGAGACAATGAGGAAAAAAGATGGTGAAGAGTTCTTGCATGAAAGCATTCTAGATAATTCATAAATGTTAACTGTACACGTCCAATGCATATGTCCCTGTTTTAAAAAATCTCATAAATCTCGAAAGTGTTCTATAGTATGGAATCATATTATCCATATGTATAATAATACTGTGTAATTTGTGTACATTATGTGAGACCCTGTGTGAAGAACTGGACGATTTGAGTCTATAGCATAGTTCTGTCTGTAAATACAGTATTGTCCTTGCAGTAGACAGAATTGTACCCTCTGTTCCCCATGATAACCAACTCTAAGTCTTGGAACTTGTAAATGTAAGCCCCTTACATTGCAAAAGGGACTTTGCAGATGTGGTTAAGGGTATGGAATTTGAAACAGGGAGTTATCCTGACTTATTCGAGTGGGCCCAATCTAATTATATCAGTACAACTTATGTAAAGCAGACAACTTCTCTGGCTGGGTCAGAGGATTAGATGGAAAGAGAATCTGAAGCATGAGAGGGATTCACCTCCTTAAGACTGGATTTGAAGTTGGAGGAAGGAGGCCATGAGTGAAAGAATGCAGGGCCTCTGGGAGCTGGGAATAGCCCTCAGGTGACAGACAGCAAGGATCTCAGTCCTCCATTTTTACTTTGTCAATGACCTCTCTGCAGTCTTTCAGAAATTGAAAAAAAAAAAAAAAATGGAGTAGAAAGAATTCACTTGAATGTATGGAAAAATGAGTTGTAAAATTATCTCAAAAAATAGAGGGGGAAAGAGAGAGAGAGAGAGAAGTAAAGCAAATCACATAGAAAAAACTCAGGTGATCTTTTCCTTAAGCCATGGGGATCTAAAAAGAGATACTGGAGTGGATAAAGCCACTAGCTTTTATTCACATACCTATTCCTGGAAGCTGATAACCACTAAACAGTGACTACATTGTTAGACTCTAAACATTGTTCATGGGAGAACAATTTCTTTCCTAAAATGACTCACGTGCTGACTCTGAAAGGATAATACTGCCAGTAAGGAGGTAAGAGAAACTTCCATCACATTTCCCCTTATTTTATTTACTTTTATTTTGCTAACTTTACTGAGAAATAATGGAGAGATATAATTGTATATATGCAATTCAGAAAACGAAGATCATGGCATCCGGTCCCATCACTTCATGGGAAATAGATGGAGAAACAGTGGAAACAGTGTCAGACTGTCAAAGTGCCACACCCAACAGCAAATTTGGAAAACTCAGCAGTAGCGGCAGGATTGGAAAAGGTCAGTTTTCATTCCAATCCCAAAGGAAGGCAATGCCAAAGAAGGCTCAAACTACTGCACAATTGCAGTAATTTCACATGCTAGCAGAGTAATGTTCGAAATTCTCCAAGCTAGGCTTCAACAGCACAGGAACCAAAAACATCCAGATGTTCAAGTTGGATTTAGAAAAGGCAAGGGGGCCAGAGATCAAATTGCCAAAATCAGTTGGATTATAGAAAAAGCAAGAGAATTCCAGAGAAAGCATTTACTTCTACTTCACTGACTATGCTAAAGGTTTGACTGTGTGAATCCCCAAAACTGTGGGAAAATTCTTAAAGAGATGGAAATACCAGACCACTTTATGTCTTCCTGAGAAACATGTATGTAGGTCAAAAACCAACAGTTGGAACTGTACATGGAATAACAGACTGGTTCCAAATTGGGAAATGAGCACCTCAAGGCTGTATATCATCAGCCTGGTTATTTAACTTATATGCAGAGTTCAGTTCAGTTCAGTTCAGTTGCTCAGTCATGTCAGACTCTTTGCGACCCCATGAATTGCAGCACGCCAGGCCTCCCTGTCCATCACCAACTCCCAGAGTTCACTCAGGCTCATGTCCATCAAGTCAGTGATGCCATCCAGCCATCTGATCCTCTGTCGTCCCCTTCTTCTCCTGCCCCCAATCCCTCCCAGCATCAGAGTCTTTTCCAATGAGTCAACTCTTCACATGAGGTGGCCAAAGTACTGGAGTTTCAGCTTTAGCATCATTCCTTAGAAAGAAATCCCAGGGCTGATCTCCTTCAGAATGGACTGGTTGGATCTCCTTGCAGTCCAAGGGACTCTCAAGAGTCTTCTCCAACACCACAGTAAATGCTGGGCTGGATGAAGCACAAGCTGGTATCAAGATTGCAGGGAGAAATATCAATAATCTCAGATATGCAGATGACACCATCCTTATGGCAGAAAGTGAAGAGGAACTAAAAAGCCTCTTGATGAAAGTGAAAGAGGAGAATGAAAAAGTTGGTTTAAAGCTCAACATTCAGAAAACAAGACCATGTCATCTGATCCCATCACTTCATGACAAGTAGATGGAAAACAATGGAAACTGTGAGAAACTTTATTTTGGGGTGTTCAAAAATCAATGCAGATGGTAACTGCAGCCGTGAAATTGAAAGAAGCTTGCTTCTTGGAAGAAAAGCTATGACCAACCTAGACAGTATATTAAAAAGCAGAGACATTACTTTGCCAACAAAGGTCTGTCTAGTCAAAGCTATGGTTTTTCCAGTGGTCATATGGATGTGAGAGCTGGGCTATAAAGAAAATTGAGTGCTGAAGAACTGATGGCTTTGAACTGTGGTGTTGGAGAAGACACCTGAGAGTCCCTTGGACTTTAAGATCAAACTATCATTCCTAATGGAAATCAGTCTTGAATATTCATTGGATAGACTTGAGTTGCTAACAGCCAGGAAAGCCAGGGGTTTCCAAATGGAGGAAATAGGCTTCAAATGTCAGACATTTCTTATCTCTCTCTTAAGTGGCAGAAGGAAATAAACAAGTGTTAGATTTTTTTCCCCTTCTCTATACAAACTTAAAAAGAGGTTTCTTTTAAAATTTTGTGTTGCCATGATGACACCTGGTTCCATCTAAACTAACTTTTCTCAAACTTTGAGTTAACCAATGCATTTTTCTTATAGAAATGTTTGTCTTAAGCTATGTTAATGAACTGTGTATTTACCCTAGATTCTGTCTTCAAGTTGGTTCAACCTAAGACTGGAACCTAAGACTCAGGACCCAAGTGACAAATCGGTATGTTTTACTCATGCAAATGTTCTCTTAAGCTATGTTAATGAGACTGTCTTTGTTTGGAAACCCACCTTTCTTCAAGATTCCTGTCAATCATTTTATGGCCTGGGACAACTCACCTTGCACCAATGTTATCTCAAAATGCATTTTGTGGGTGAGGGCCTGATGCCATTCTCTGAGTTTTGAGACAGTTCCTTTCTCTAATTAGCAGACTGCTAGTAGCTATATAACATCTGGCCAAAGACTAGCAGGGGGGCACTCTTTGTGCCCCCTTCTGATGTTTATGTCAGAAGCTTTCTTTATCTCTTTTATACCTTAATAAAAGTTTATTACACAAAAGTTCACAATGATCAAGCCTTGTCACTGGCCCCAGATTGAATTCCTCTCCCCCCAGAGGCCAAGAATCTCAGCCTCTTTCATGGCTCAGCAACAACCTTTCAAACTGGTGCTGAAGCTGAAACCCCAATACTTTGGCTACCTAATGTGAAGAACTGACTTATTGAAAAGAACTCTGATGCTGGGAAAGATTGTGGCAGGAGAAGAAGGGGACAACAGAGGATGAGATGGTTGGATGGCCTCACCGACTCGATGGGCATGAGTTTGAGGAAGCTCTGGGGCTTGGTGATGGACAGGGAGGCCTGGCATGGTGCAGTCCATGTGGTTGCAAAGAATCAGACAAAACTGAGCAACTGAAAACAACAAAAATTGAATGCAGCACTTTAATATCATCATCCTTTAGGATTTTAAATAGCTCTGCTGGAATTCTATCACCTCCAGTAGCTTTATTGGCAGCAGTGCTTCTTTAGGCCCACGTGACTTCACACTTCAGAATATCTGGCTCTGACTGAGAGGTTACACCGCTGTGGTTATCCCAGTCATTAAGATTTTTTTTTGGTACAGATCTTCTGTGTTTTCTTTCCATCTCTTCTTGATTTCTTCTGCATCTATTAGGTTTTTACCATTTCTGTTCTTTATTGTGCCCATCTTTGGATGAAAAGTTCCTTTGATATTTCCAATTTTCTTGAGAAGATCTCTACTTTTTCCCCCTCTGTTGTTTCCTCTATTTCTTTGCATTGTTCATTGAAGAAGTATTTTTTGTATCTCCTTGCTATTCTCTGGAACTCTGCATTTAGTTGGGTGTATCTCTCCCTTTCTCCCTTGCTTTTTTTCCCTCTTATTTTCTCAACTATTTGTAAAGCATTTTCAGACAACCATGTTGTCTTCTATTTCTTTTTCTTTGGGGTGGTTTTGCTCATTTCCTCCTGTACAATATTATAGGCCTCTGTCCATAGTTCTACAGGCACTCTGTTTAGTAGGTTTAATCTCTTGAATATATTCATCTCCACCGTATATTCATAGGGGATATGATATAAGTTGTACCTGACTGACCTAGTGGTTTTTCCCACATTCTTCAGTTTCTTCCTGAATTTTGCTATGAGGAGCTAAGGATGTGAGCCACAGTCAGCTCCAGGTCTTGTTTTTGCTGACTATACAGCTTCTCCATCTTCGGCTATGAAGAATGAAATCAATCTGATTTCAGTATTGACCATTTGGTGATGTCCATGTGTAAAGTCTTCTCTTGTGTTGTTGAAAAGGGTGTTTGCTATGACCAGTGTGCTCTGTTGGCAGAATTCTGTTAGCCTTTGCCCTTCTTCATTTTCTACTCCAAGGCCAAACTTGCCTGTTACTTCATGTATCTCTTGACTTCCTACTTTTGCTTTCCAAACCCTTATGATTAATGTTGTTGTTGTTCAGTCATGTCTGACTCTTTGTAACCCCATGGACTGCAGCACGGCAAGCCTCCCTGTCCATCACCATCTCTCAGAGTTACTCAAACTCATGTCCATTGAGTCATTGATGCCATCCAACCATCTGATCCTCTGTCGTTCCCTTCTCCTCCTGCCTTCAGTCTTTCCCAGCATCAGTGTCTTTTCAAATGAGTCAGTTCTTCACATCAGGTAGCCAAAGTATTGGAGTTTCAGCTTCAGCATCAGTCCTTCCAATGAATATTTAGGACTGATTGTTTTTAGGATGGACTGGTTGGATCTCCTTGCAGTCCAAGGGACTCTCAAGAGTCTTCTCCAACACCATAGTTCAAAAGCATCAGTTCCTCAGCGCTCAGCTTTCCCTATAGTCCAACTGTCACATCCATACATGACTCTGGAAAAACCATAGCCTTGACTAGATGGGCCTTTGTTGGCAAGGTAATGTCTCTGCTTTTTAATATGCTATCTATTTTGGTCCATAACTTTCCTTCCAAGGAGCAAGCGTCTTTTAATTTCATGGCTGCGGTCACCATCTGCAGTGATTTTGGAGCCTCCCCAAATAAAGTCTCTCACTGTTTCCACTGTTTCCCCATCTCTTTGTCATGACTAGAGATGTCTTCAAGAAAATTAGAGACACCAAGGGAACATTTCATGCAAAGATGGGCTCTATAAAGGACAGAAATGGTGTGGAGTTAACAGAAGCAGAAGATATTAAGAAGAGGTGGCAAGAATACACAGGAGAACTGTACCAAAAAACTTCACTACCCAGATAATCTTGATGGTGTGATCACACCTAGAGCCAGGCATCCTGGAATGTGAAGTAAAGTGGGCCCTAGGAAGCATCACTATGAACAAAGCTAGTGGAGGTGTTGGAATTCTGGTTGAGCTATTTCATATCCTAAGATGATGCTGTGAAAGTGCTGCACTCAGTATGCCAGCAAATTTGGAGAACTCAGCAGTGGCCACAGGACTGGAAAAGGTCAGTTTTCATTCCAATCCCAAAGAAAGGCAATGCCAAAGAATGCTCAAACTACCACACAATTGTACTCATCTCATACACTGGTAAACTCATGCTCAAAATTATCCAAGCCAGGCTTCAACAGTACATGAACCATAAACATAAACCAGAGATCAAGTTTCCAATATCTGCCGGATCATTGAAAAAAACAAGAGAGTTCCAGAAAAATATCCATTTCTGCTTTATTGACTGTGCCAAAGCCTTTGACTGTGTTGATCACAATAAACTGTGGAAAATGCTGAAAGAAATGGGAATACCAGACCACCTGATCTGCCTCTTGAGAAACCTGTATGCAGGTCAGGAAGCAACAGTTAGAACTGGACATGGAACAACAGATTGGTTCCAAATAGGAAAAGGCTGTATATCATCACCCTGCTTATTTAACTTCTATGCAGAGTACATCATGAGAAATACTGGGCTGGAGGAAGAACAAGGTGGAACAAGTTTGCCAGGAGAAATATCAATAACCTCAGTTATGCAGATGACACCATCCTTATGGCAGAAAGTGAAGGAGAACTAAAAAGCCTCTTGATGAAAGTGAAAAAGAAGAGTGAAAATGACATTCAGAAAACTAAGACCATGGCATCTGATCCCATCACTTCCTGGCAAATAGATGGGGTAACATTGGCCACTGCTGAGTTTTCCAAATTTACTGGCATATCGAGTGCTGGATTTTAACAGCACGATCTTTTAGGATTTGCAGTATCTCAGCCAGAATTCCATCACCTCCACTAGCTTTGTTCATAGGGATGGTTCCTAAGACCCACTTGTCTTCACACTCTAGGATGTCTGCCTCTAGGTGAGTGATCATGCCATCTTGGTTATCCTGGTCGTTAAGTCTTTGTGTGTGTGTGTGTGTGTGTGTGTGTGTGTGTGTGTGTGTGTAGTTCTTCTGTGTATTCTTGCCACTTCTTCTTAATATCTTCTGTTTCTGTTAGATCCATACAGTTTTGGTCTTTTTTTGTGCCTTTCCATGAAATCTTCCTTTGTTAGCTGTAATTCTCTTAGATCTCTAGTCTTTCCTATTCTATTGTTTTCCTCTATTTCTTTGCATTGTCCACTTAAGGCTTTCTTATCTCTTCTTGCTATTCTTTGGAACTCTGCATTCAGATGGGTATATCTTTCCTTTTCTCTGTGCTGAATAAGACATCTTATTTTGGTGTAGTTCTAGGAGATCTTCTAGGTCTTCTTAGAATTGATCAACTTCAGCTTTTTCAGCATTAGTTTTTGGTTCATAGACTTGGATTACTGTGATGTTGAATGGTTTGCCTTGGAATGATCTGAGAACATTCTGTCATTTTAAAGGTTGTATCCAAGTACTGCATTTCAGACTTGTTTGTTCATAATGAGGGCTACTCCATTTCTTCCATGGGGTCACACATAGTTGGATACGACTGAGCCACTAACACACACACATGTTCTTTCCCACAGTAATAGATATAACGGTCATTTGAATTAAATTCACTCATTCCTTTCCATTTTAGGTCACTGATTCCTATGATGTCAATATTTACTCTTGCTACCTCCTGCTGACCATGTCCAATTTATCTTGATTCATAGACCTAATATTTCAGACTCCTATGCAATACTGATCTTTACAGCATTGGATTTTACTTTCATCACCAGACACATCCACAGTTAAGCATTTTTTTTCTGCTTTGGCCCAGCTGCTTCATTTTTTCTGAAAATACTATTTGGTGTCCTCCACTCTTCCCGAGTAGCATATTGGACACCTTCTGACCTGGCGAGCTCGTCTTTTGGTGTCATAATTTTTTGCTTTTTCATACAGTTTATGGGGTTCTCATGGCTAGTGAGAGTGCTTTGCCATTCCCCTCTCCAGTGGACCATGTTTTTTCAGAACTCTCCACTATAATCTGTCCATCTTGGATGGTCTTGCACAGCATGACTAATAGCTTCACTGAGTTATGCAAGCCCCTTTGCCATGACAAGGCAGTGATCTATGAAGGAGTCAGTGCATTTTAGTCTCTCCATTTTGTATTTGTGGATACCTATTGATTAAAAGTTAAATCATGCCTAGAGAAAAACTCAAAATATTAAAAAAATTAAAGATTAAACCTAAGGCTGACAAAATTTTATTAGGAAAAGAAACATAAAACAAATGTGACATTATTAACTTTAAACAAAATAGAATGAGAATATAGTATTTATGAAGAGCATGATATGCAACAAAATAATGGATCATGTATTTCAATGCACAGAAAAAGACATGTAATCTCAAAATCCAAAATAGTAGATAAAAAAGGAGAAATAATAATCATAGTTATTGTGGAAAACAGCATGTGGTTTATTATGCATAAAAATATAGTCCGGGTTAAGAGTTTTATATACATTAATATTTAATCCTCTAACAATGCTGAGGCAGATACTATTCTCTCATTTTATGGGGAAGAAAATTCAGTGATGGAGATTATAAGCAATGTGCCAAGGGTTAAATAATTAGGAAGTACTGGAATTGGATTTCAAACCCCCATTAGTCAGGGGTCCTACTGCCCTGCAATTCTGCCTTCCTCTCTCCCTTCTACAAACAAACACAACTCAGAGCATAAAGATCGAGCAAGATGATTGTTTGATTTAAATGATATATGTGTCAAACTTTCAACTCAATCAAGTGCTCATACAGCTAGATACTTTTGTCACAGTTATTCTTTGTAAAGTTCTAGGAGTTTTGACAGATACACAGTGTCACATGCCCATGAATATAATACAAGACAGAAAGTTTCACAGCCCTGAAAGCCCTCTGCATTTCACCAGGTTAACCCTCCCACCTCTTCAAGCTCCTGACAGCCTCTTATATGTTTTCTACCTCTATACTTTAGCCTTTGTCAGAATTTCATGTAAATAATATTATATAGTATATGTCCTTTTGAAACTTCTTCCCTTCACTTAAGCAAACACATTTAAGCAATCTCATACAACATTTATTCACATTGCTGCATAGATTATCAGCTTATTCTTTTTGTTCACAAATAATATTCAATAGTACGGATGTACCATAGTTTATTCATTTGTCCATTGAAGGCCATCTTGGTTGTTTCCAGTTTTAGGATATATTCTGATTTCCAAAGGTTAACAGTGAATTTCACATTCATAGGTGTTAGTGGAGAGTATAACAGGACCTGTAATACACTGCCTATCAATTGTGTATGTAGTTTTCCAAATTACAAATGAAAAATGACTCGTTATTCAATATGCCTTTTAAAGATGCAGTAAATTGTGCTTTGTTACTAAACAAGGAAGAATGAAAATAAATGAACTGAGCATTCAGTAAAGGAATTACAAAGTGAGAAATAAGCAAATGGAAGGATGAAAAAGGATGAGAGACACAAATGTTAATAAATTGGAAGATACAAAATAGAAATTGTAAATAATTTCAAGATATTTACTTACAATAAATCCTGTAACATATGTACAACTTTAGCATGTTTTTTCAAGACAGAAGAACAAAATCCTTCAAGTACATATCATTAGAACAAAAAAGAAGATATATGCTAGGTAAATGGTTTCAGAGTACAGATATAAAGTTGAAAGAATACTAATATCAATGTGTGACATAAAAGTTTCCTCAAATATAGAATAATCTGTTTTTGAAAAAAAAAAAAACAAAAAAACCTTGAGTTAGATAGCAAATTGACTTCAACTGGTTATTAAGAGAAATTGGTAAATCAACAAGGTCTATTGTATAGCATCCAGAACTATATTCAGTATCTTGTGATAAACAATAATGAGAAAGTATATGAAAAAGAATAAATATATGTGTAACTGAATCACTATTTTGTACAGCAGAAATTAACACAACATTCTAAATCTGCTATATTTTATGACAATTTCTTAAAAATTAAAAGAGATGTTTAGTATGTTTTATCCTAGGAACACTAAAACAATATATATTTTCAAAATGTTAAAGAAAAAATTTAATTTAAAAAGTTCTCTGGAAGGTGTTGATCAATGTTCACTGAATTTTATGAATGTTCACTGAATGCTTAGACTGTGCCAGGCATTGTTCCAAGTGCTCCATACACTTGGCTCACTGAATTCTCACAAAACCATCAAAAAAAGAAAAAAAAAAAAGTGTTGTCACTGTTTTACCAATTTCACAGAAAAGAAAATCAAAGCACAGATATCTTAAAGAAAACTAAGAAAGGGCAAAGTCAGGACAGGAACCCAAGCAGTGTGACTGTCCTGCTGTGGTCTTGTTCTCTGGCACATGATGCACAGAACCTATTTCTATTAAAATAAGTTATGAAAACTACAGAACCACTATAACCACCACCAATGAATTCACCACCACTCAATACTGGTACCACTGCAACCACTGCAACACAAATTATGAGTAGAGATATAATGTAATAAAAGGGTCTGTTTAAACCTAAAGGTGAACATCAGAGTAAACAATGAAATACTGAAAGCAAGATCAGAGCAGGTTTGCCTTATACTCATAATATTTAATACATTTCCAGAAATTCTTGGTGATTGAATGAACAATAAAACAATTACAAGGAAGTATATCTTTTGGGAAAAAATATTTAATTATCATAATCTACATATGATGGCCTATCCATGAAGCATAAGAAAACTAGTAGAAAATCTATTAAAAGCAGTAAGAGAAATAAAGAAATTATACCGATTGAAAAAAAATGCCAAAAATAGTCAATTTTTTTTTTGTTATTTGGGAATTTCAATAGAAGGAAAAGAGCCCATTCACAACAGCTAAAAACTTATAAACTGCCTAGAAATAATATTTTGTTGTTCAGTCACCAAGTCGTGTCCGACATTTGTGACCCCATGGACTGCACCACACCAGGGTTCTCTGTCCTTTACCATCTCTGGATCTTTGCTCAGATTTATGTCCATTGAGTGGACGATGCTATCTAACCATCTCATTCTCTGCTGGCCTCTTCTCATTTACCTTCAGTCTTTTCCAGCATCAAGGTCTTTTCCAATGAGTCAGGCCTTTGCATCAGGTGGCTAAAGTACTGGAGCTGCAGCATCAGCCCTTGCAATGAATATTGAGGGTTGATTCCTTTAGGATTGATTGGTTTAATCTCTTTGCAGTTCAAGGGAATCTCAAGAGTCTCCTCCAGCACCACAGTTTGAAACCATCAATTCTTTGGCTCTAAGACTTCTTTATGGTCCAACTCTAATATCCATAAATGGCTACTGGAAAAAACATAGCTTTGACTAGAATGGACTTTTGTCAGCAAAGTGATGTCTATGCTGTCTAGGTTTGCCATCACTTTCCTTCCAAAGAGCAAGCATCTTATAATTTCATGGCTTCAGTCATCATTCTCAGTGATATTGGAGCCCAAGAAAAGAAAATCTGTCACTGCTTCTACTTTTCCCCCTTCTTTTTGCCATGAAGTGATGGGACAGTATGCCATGATCTTAGTTTTTTGACCGTTGAGTTTTAAACCAACTTTTTCACTTTCCTCTTTCACTCTCATCAAGAGGCTCATTAGTTCCTCTTCACTTTCTGCCATTAGAGTGGTATCATCTGCACATCTGTGGTTGTTGATGTTTTTCCTGGCAATCTTGATTCCAGCTAGTGTTTCATCCAGCCCAGCATTTCACATGTTGTACTCTGTATATAAGTTAAATAAGCAGAGTAACAGTATAAAGCCTGTTTTCCCCCTTCCCAATTATGAACCTGTCCGTGGTTCCATGTCTGGTCCTAACTGTTGTTTCTTATCCTGCATTCAGTTTTCTCAAGAGACATACAGGTAAGATGGTCTGGTATTTACATCTCTAAGAATTTTCCACAGTGTGTTGTGATCTGTAAAGTCAAAGGCTTTAGCATAGTCAATGAAGCAGAAGTAGATGTTTTTCTGGAATTCCCTTGATTTTTCTATGATCCAATGGATAATGGCAATTTGATCTCAAGTTCCTCTGCCTTTTCTAAACCCAGATTATACATCTAGAAGTTCTTGGTTCATGTACTGCTGAAACCTAAGGATTTTGAGCATAACCCTACTATCTTTCAAAATGAATACAAGTGTTAAATAGTCTGAATATTCTTTGGCACTGCCCTTCTTTGGAGCCGGAAGGAAAACCAACCTTTTCCAATCTTGTGACCCCTGCTGAGTTTTCCAAATTTGCTGACATATTGAGTGCAGAACTTTAATAGCGTCATCTTTTAGGATTTCAAATAGCTCAACTGTAATTCCATCACCTCCAGTGGCTTTGTTTTTAGTAATGTTCCCTAAGGCCCACTTGACTTCACACTCCAGGATGTTGAGCTCTTGGTGAGTTACCATACCATCATAGTTATTTGGATCATTAAGACCTTTTTGTATAGTTCTTCTGTGTATTTTTCCCACTTAATTTCTTCTGCTTCTGTTAGGTCCTTACCATTTTTATCCTTTATCATGCCCGTCCTTATGAAATATTCCTTTGGTGTCTCCAATTTTCTTGAAGATATATCTATTCTTTCTATGCAGGGCCACCCAAGACACATGGGTCATAGTGGAGAGTTCTGACAAAAGGCCATCCACTGGAGGAGGAAATGACAAAACACTCTAACATTCTTGCTGGAAGAATTCGATTAACACCATGAAAAGAGATAATGTATGGGATCAAAATAAATCCAGATAAAAAACTTTGCTGAAATATCTAAAAGAAACATAAATACATAATATAAATTATTTCAGTAGTGTACTGGTAAACTGATCTTTGCCTGGCTTTGAGGGACTGTAGAGCCATGATTTGTGGCATTTGCTGATTTCCATTGAATAAAAATGACACCATGGCTTTTTTCAAGATACCAAGAATTAAAAATTAAAAATTTCTGAATTATTTATCAATTTATTTTTTCTGAGCTAGTAAGAGCTGGCTCCAAAACAACTTAATTATTCCAAAGTTAATTTGTATGTTTAATGTAATTACATTCTAGGCCTTATTACTATGTTTTTGAAGTTAGACAGAGTAATTTTAGCATTTATCTGAAGTTCAGTTTGGAAAATGAAACCATGATACTAGCCAATATAATTTTGCAAAAGTAGTGAGAAGTGCATGTACCTCTATATATGACAGCTTGTTATAAAACTACAATAAAAAGCAATATTCTATTGGCACAAAACCAATAGATACATAGCTCACGATTGATTCTAGTATGTGTATACTAGTATAGTTCTAGTAAATGTAGAAAATTTACAGTGAAAATTTCAGTTGTAGAAGTGCAAATGCACACAGTGAGGCAGCACTTTTATCTACCCTAACAAATGAGCAAAGTTTTAAGTGTTGATCCTAGTGCTAGAGATGAGGTGGTAAAGGGAGCACCTGTTCTGTAAGACTGTAACATTTTGGTGTAAACTTCCTGGAAATCAACTTATTGATAGACATCATGAACTTTATAGAGTCTCTTTCATTTAATACACAGTTTATCTTTGAAAATATGTATTTAAACATGTTTTTACTTTTGTGAAAAATTGTGGACAATTTATTTTTTTTTTACTCTTTTTTTTAAAAAAAATTTTACTTTACAATACTGTATTGGTTTTGCCATACATTGACATGAATCCACCACGGGTGTACAAAATTGTGGACAAATTGAAGATCTCTCCTTGTTTGGCATTATTATGCATCATACATCTGAAACCTATGGTAGCTGGCTGAAGGATCAGGGGAGGTTGATTTGTATGGGCATTTCCATATAGTTCATGGAATTCAAGAGCAGGAAGTACAACTAGTTTGGGGTTCTGTTAACCCAAAGAGGAAATTAAGGAAAACTCATCTGTATCTAGGACAGCTGGTCTCTTCACACCAGTCCCTGCTGCTCCATGACCTTTGCCTAGTGTTGAGGGGCTGTAGAGAAAATATTTTTGTATTTCTGCAGAAAAGGATTTTTCTCAGCAAATTTTACTGAGACCTGGGACCTGACTAAAAGAGTGAGCACTGGGAAGTAATTTAAAACCATAATAACTCCAAAAATTTTACCCAACCCTAGGTGTATTTCTTTTTTCTTTAAAATAAAAATATAGTTGATTAACAGTTGTGTTAATTTCTGCTGTATAGCAAAGTGACTCAGTTGTGTGTATATGAGTATACATACATACACATATATATATATATATTTATTTAATATTATTTTCCATTATGGTTCATCACAGGATATTGAATATAGTTTACTGTGCTATACAGACTGACCTGGTTGTCCATCCATCCTTATGTAGCAGCTTGCATCTACCAACCCTAAATCCCAGTCCATCCCTCCCGCATCACCCCTCCCCTTGGCAACCACAAGTCTCTTCTCTATGTCTGTGTGTTGCTCTGCTTCATAGATAGATTCGTGTCATTTTTTAGACTCCATGTCTGGGTAATATGAATGCGACTAGAGATGACCATACTAAGGGAAGTAAATCAGAGAGAGAAACACAAACACCCTATGATATCACTTATATACAGAAGTGTATATTTTGACTTCAAGGAGTGAGTTGAGATCGGGGATGTGGAGACGTTCCTAGGTTGTAAAGTTGGATTTATCTTTTCTGAATAAATTTATTTGCCTTCCGAAAGGTTGGAGTGAGAATCCAGTATCACTTCCAGAGAGAAAAGGCTTTTTCCTCTTTATGTGGAAAGGAGGGGACCGTTGGATTAATTAGGTTTTGGCTTTCATGACTGTAACACAGGCCCCACATTTCTATAGGATAACATCTGGTTTTCATGGCCTTACCCTAAGTGAAGCACCAGGGACTCAGAAGCTTATCTGTTGTAAAGTAAATAATAATTAAATTGCTCTTTTCAAGAAATCTTTGATTGCCTTCAAGATGATATTAATAAATATGGAGACTAAAGACTTAGAGGGTATTTTGACCCATCCTCCAGGTTCTTCTGCAACTCTGCTCTTCAGTGCATGCTGTTTAATCATGGATGCTCCTTAAATCCCCCAAGTAAAGCCTAGAATCCACCAGTAAGTGTTCACTTTTCTTAGTCTCTCTATGACAAATTCCTCAGAGAGAGAATCCAATCAGAATCTGCCTTACTATACAAGGAATAAGGGCACAGATTTTTGAGTGAAAAGAAGAAGAAATGATTGACCCCTAGAGGACACCCTCCAACAGTAGGAAAAGTGATTGTCATTCCTAATAACGTGGATTATATGAAGTTACTAAAACTGTATTTTGAAGAATGTTTAATGATTCTGGAATATGTTCATGATGTGTGCTTATAATTTTGAGTAATATGCTCTTCAGTCTATATTTTTCTTTTTTTTTTTTAATAATGTCTCTGGTTTTGGTGTTAATGTAATATTGTCTCAGAAAATAAGGGAAGTAATCTAACAGAATTGGCACTGATACTGTCCTAAATATTTGGTAGCATTCACCAGTGAAATCATCTAGGCTTGGAGTTTTACTTGATGAAAGATTTTAATTACGTATTTAGTATTTTTTTCAATAGAATAGAACTATTCATGTTATCTATTTCTTCTTGAGTGAATTTTGGTATGTATATTTCAAGGAATTGGTGCTTTATAAAAGTTTTTAAAGGGAAGCAACTTTAGGATATAATTAGGTATCATTCTAATAAACTTGTACTTTAAAGACTTATTTTAATCCTAAATTCAGTAAAACACATAAGTAGAATTTTATTCTGTAAACTTTCTGTGCCTAGACTTCCAGGATAAAGACATTAATAAAAACAATATGTGTTTTCTTATCATTCAACTTTGACAATGGGATTTTAAGCTGAGGAATTAGTCTTGTATTCTCCTTTTCTTAGTTTATGAATATATTGTCCATTTATTTCAGTCCCATTCAACCAGATGGGCCTCGAGCATCTTCCCCGTGGGAAGGAAAGAAAAGTACATGAGGTTCCATGTTGCTTCTGTGAGAGTGAAAAAACAACAACAGACCACCATATCTAAAATTTCTCCTGATCATGGCACATTTTTTTTTTTAAACTTTACTTTTGGATCACAGCTCTTTCTTAGTTTTGCCTTTCAGTCTAGATGCTTGTTTAAATTAATTGCATGCAATGCTTACTTGGTTAGTTAACTCACAGGCTCTAGGGACCAACTACCTTAGTAACATTTACCAACTGACATTTATAATACAGTTAAGAAGCAAAGAGGAACTAAAAAGCCTCTTGATGAAAGTGTAAGAAGGGAATGAAAAAGCTTGCTTAAAACTCAACATTCAAAAGAGACACAGATGTATAGAACAGTCTTTTGGACTCTGTGGGAGAGGGAGAGGGTGGGATGATTTGGGAGAATGGCATTGAAACATGTATAATATCATATATGAAACGAATCGCCAGTCCAGGTTCGATGCATGATACTGGATGTTTAGGGCTGGTGCACTGAGACAACCCAGAGGGATGGTATAGAGAGGGAGGTGGGAGGGGGGTTCAGGATGGGGAACACGTGTATACCTGTGGCAGATTCATGTTGATGTATGGCAAAACCAATACACTATTGTAAAGTAATTAACCTCCAATTAAAATAAATAAATTTATATTAAAAAAAAACCCTCAACATTCAGAAACTAAGATCATGACCTCTGGTCCCAACACTTCATGGCAAATAGATGGGGAAACAGTGACAGTTTATTATCTTGGGCTCCAAAATCACTGCAGATGGGCTCCAAATTTCACTGTATGAAATTAAAAGGCACTTGCTCCTTGGAAGAAAAGCTATAAGTAACCCAGACAGCATGTGAAAAAGTAGAGACGTTACTTTGCAGACAAAGGTCTGTCCAATCAAAGTTATGGTTTTTCCAGTAGTCACGTATGGATGTGAGAGCTGGACCATAAAGAAAGCTGAGTGCCAATGGATTGAAGCTTTTGAACTGTGGTGTTGGAGACTTTTGAGAGTCCCTTGGACGGCAAGGAGATCAAACCAGTCCTGAATATTCATTGGAAGGACTAAAGCTGAAATTCCAATACTTTGGCCACTTTATGTGAAAAACTGACTCTAGTGGCCAAAGTATTGGAATTTCAGCTTTCGCTTCAGTCCTTCCAAAGAATGTTCAGTTCAAAAGCTTCAGTCTGTTGGCACTCAGCTTTCTTTATGGTCCAACGCTCACATCCATACTGAACTGAACTGACAGCATGTTTGTACACTATTTACCAAATGAGCAGTTAGTTTTAGAATATAGTTTTTGAACTACTCTTATGTGTCTGGCTTCTAAGCTGTCTTTTAAAGCCATTTGAAGTAGTTGCTTTTCTTTTAAAAAATTATATTTATTTTTGATTGCTTGATGATTGCTGTACAATACTGATTTGATTTCTGTCATACATCAACATGAATTAACCAGAGGTGTACATATGTCCCCTCCCTCTTAAATCTTCCTGTTTTATTTCTTAGTGGCATGTTTTATGTTGAGGTTAGAGATATTGTGCTTTGATAATAATTAATGCACATTAACTAAAAAGATAATTCCTTTAAAAAAATGATTTAAGGCTGAAAGAGAAGGGGATGACCGAGGTTGAGATGGTTGGATGGCATCACCAACTTGATGGACATGAATTTCAGTAAGCTCTAGGATTTGGTGATGGACAGGGAAGCCTTACTGCAGTCCATGGGGTTGAAAAGAGCTGGACACGACTGAGTGACTGAACTGAGATAAACTGAACTGAGCTGAACTGAACTGAGCTTTAGTGTGATGAGGACAATATCCCACAATCCAAATTCTAGCCCTTTAGTCAGAAAATGTAAACTTCAAAATCAAGGTTTGCAAGTTTTCACACTAACTAAGAATTTAACTATAATCTAAGTCAATTGAATAAGAAGAATTTTCAGAAATTTGGTGGAATTCCCAACCAAATTCCTCCTAGATAATTGACTTATTTTATTCTATAAGCCAAGTTTATTGAAGTATAATTTATATATACTATAAAATTCACCCTTTAAACTATATGATTTTATGAGTTTTGACTTTCAATTGTTCTATTCCTGCCCTTTCATCTCCCTGTAGCCTCTCCTATTACACTCCTCTACCCCACCCAAATATCTTGAAAATATTTGAAATAAACAGGTAGATTCTCTTCCAAGTTTCACAGTATCAAACTAATATGAAAAAAAGTGTTTTCTGATAGATAAATATAGATGTCAAATGCTTCCTTAAACTTGGTTATTAGTTCTGAATATGTGTGAGAATCTTTTCTTTTGAATTTGCTGGAAACTGCAGCATCTCTTACACGGCATCACTGGCCCCATTGTACTGTATGCGATTTAGTGACTTGTGAGCTGCCTCACATTCACATTCTTATATATTACAAATCCTATGGTTCTTCTGTCAGTGGAGGATGGGGAGAACAACTTTTTCTATTTTATGATGATAGTGATAGTTTCCTCTTTTTTTCTATAACTTTTTCTTTTTCTTTACAGAGACTTTTAGAATGTCTCCCTGATAATTCTCCAAGTGTTAGTTGCTCAGTCATGTCTGACTCTTTGTGATCCCATGGACTGCAGCCTTCCAGGCTCCTCTGCCCATGAAATTCCCCAAGCAAGAATACTAAAATGGATGGGTAATCCCTTCTTCAGAGGATCTTCTGACTCAGGGATCAAACCCCAGCCTCCTGCATTGGAGGCAGATTCTTTACCTTATAAGCCACCAGGGAAGCCTCTATTCTCCAAGGGCCTCTCTTAAATAGTTATCTAAAGTACTCGGTTCCTTAGAAAATTTCTGTTTTACAGTCAAGGTTCATGTATATTCCCAAAGTGAAGAGACTATATATATATATAAAAGACAGTTGCCTTTAAAGGCAGAATTATAAATGTGTTGTATTGTGACTACCTTGTGCATGCATTGTCCCCCCTATTAACGTTATCTTAAGCTAAACCTGTGAAATTGCTTGATCAGAAGGTAGTAAATACTTTTGTTTCTTGTTTTTTTTTTTTTTGCCACACCATATGGTATGTGGGCTCTTAGTTCCCATTCCAGAGATTGAACCTGTGCCTCCTGCAGTGGAAGCCCAGAGTTATAAGCACTGGGCTGCCAGGGAAATCCCAGTACTAAAGTTTTTAATATATAACCTCAAAATTGTTTTCCTGAAAGACTTTATTACTAAATTCCCATCACTATATGAGAAAATTATCTCTCAATGTTACTGCTTCTTTGCTTTATATTTGAAACTTCTTTTTTAAAAATAAATCTATTTATTTATTTATTTATTTATTTTTTCTTCCTGGTCTTTAAAAATAAATCTATTTGTTTAAATTGGAGGTTAATTACTTTACAATATTGTATTGGTTTTGCCATACATCAACATGTATCCATCACAGGTATACACGTGTTCCCCATCCTGAACCCCCCTCCCTCCTACCTCCCCGTACCATCCTTCTGGTTTATCCCAGTGTGCCAGCCCCAAGCATCCAGTATCATGCATTGAACCTGGGCTGGCGACTCATTTCATATATGATATTATATATCTTTCAATGCCATTCTCCCAAATCATCCTACCCTCTCCCTCTCCCAGAGTCCAAAAGACTGTTCTATACATCCGTGTCTCTTTTGCTGTCTCACATGCAGGGTTATCGTTACCATCTTTCTAAATTCCATATATATGCGTTAGTATACTGTATTGGTGGTTTTCTTTCTGGCTTACTTCACTCTGTATAATAGCCTCCAGTTTCATCCACCTCATTAGAACTGATTAAAATGTATTCTTTTTAATGGCTGAGTAACAGTATGAAAAGGCAAAATGATAGGATACTGAAAGAGGTACTCCTTAGATCAGTAGGTGCCCAATATGCTTCTGGAGGTCAGTGGAGAAATAAATCCAGAAAGAATGAAGGGATGGAGCCAAAGCAAAAACAATACCCATCTGTGGATGTGACTGGTGATAGAAGCAAGGTCCAATGCTGTAAAGAGCAATATTGCATAGGAACCTGGAATGTCAGGTCTATGAATCAAGGCAAATTGGAAGTGGTCAAACAAGAGATGGCAAGAGTGAACATTGACATTCTAGGAATCAGCGAACTAAAATGGACTGGAATGGGTGAATTTAACTCAGATGACCATTATATCTACTACTGCCGGCAGGAATTCCTCAGGAGAAATGGAGTAGCCATCATGGTCAACAAAAGAGTCCGAAATGCAGTACTTGGATGCAATCTCAAAAATGACAGAATGATCTCTGTTCGTTTCCAAGGCAAACCATTCAATATCACAGTAATCCAAGTCTATGCCCCAACCAGTAAAAGTGAAGAAGCTGAAGTTGAACAGTTTTATGAAGACCTACAGGACCTCTTAGAACTAACACCCAAAAAAGATGTCCTTTTCATTATAGGGGACTGGAATGCAAAAGTAGGAAGTCAAGAAACACCTGGAGTAATAGGCAAATTTGGCCTTGGAATGTGGAATGAAGCAGGGCAAAGACTAATAGAGTTTTGCCAAGATAATGCACTGGTCATAGCAAACACCCTCTTCCAACAACACAAGAGAAGACTCTACACATGGACATCACCAGATGGTCAACACCAAAATCAGATTGATTATATTCTCTGCAGCAAAAGATGGAGAAGCTCTATACAGTCAACAAAAACAAGACTGGGAGCTGACTGTGGCTCAGATCATGAACTCCTTATTACCAAATTCAGACTGAAATTGAAGAAAGCAGGGAAAACCGCTAGACCATTCAGGTATGACCTAAATCAAATCCCTTATGATTATACAGTGGAAGTGAGAAATAGATTTAAGGGCCTAGATCTGATAGACAGAGTGCCTGATGAACTATGGAATGGGGTTCGTGACATGGGAGACAGGGATCAAGACCATCCCCATGGAAAAGAAATGCAAAAAAGCAAAATGGCTGTCTGGGGAGGCCTTACAAATAGCTGTGAAAAGAAGAGAAGTGAAAAGCCAAGGAGAAAAGGAAAGATATAAGCATCTGAATGCAGAGTTCCAGAGAATAGCAAGAAGAGATAAGAAAACCTTCTTCAGCGATCAATGCAAAGAAATAGAGGAAAACAAAAGAATGTGAAAGACTAGAGATCTCTTCAAGAAAATTAGAGATATTAAGGGAACATTTCATGCAAAGATGGGCTCGATAAAGGACAGAAATGGTCTGCACTTAACAGAAGCAGAAGATATTAAGAAGAGATGGCAATAATACACAGAAGAACTGTACAAAAAGGATCTTCACGACCTGGATAATCACGATGGTGTGATCACTCATCAAGAACCAGACATCTTGGAATGTGAAGGCACCACTACAAACAAAGCTAGTGGAGGTGATGGAATTCCAGTAGAGGTATTTCAAATCCTGGAAGATGATGCTGTGAAAGTGCTGCCCTCAATATGCCAGCAAGTTTGGAAAACTCAGGACTGGAAAAGGTCAGTTTTCATTCCAATCCCAAAGAAAGGCAATGCCAAAGAATGCTCAAACTACCACACAATTGCACTCATCTCACACGCTAGTAAAGTAGTGCTCAAAATTCTCCAAGCCAGGCTTCAGCAATACGTCAACTGTGAATTTCCTGATGTTCAAGTTGGTTTTAGAAAAGGCAGAGGAACCAGAGATCAAATTGCCAACATCTGCTGGATCATGGAACAAGCAAGAGAGTTCCAGAAAAACATCTATTTCTGCTTTATTGACTATGCCAAAGCCTTTGACTGTGTCGATCACAATAAACTGTGGAAAATTCTGAGAGAGATGGGAATACCAGACCACCTGGCCTACCTCTTGAGAAATCTGTATGCAGGCCAGGAAGCAACATTTAGAACTGGACATGGAACAACAGACTGGTTCCAAATAGGAAAAGGAGTACGTCAAGCCTGTATATTGTCACCCTGCTTATTTAACTTATATGCAGAGTGCATCATGAGAAATGCTGGACTGGAAAAAACACAGGGTGGAATCAAGATTGCCGGGAGAAATATCAATAACCTCAGATATGCAGATGACACCACCTTTATGGCAGAAAGTGAAGAGGAACTAAAAAAACTAAAAAGCCTCTTGATGAAAGTAAAAGAGGAGAGTGAAAAAGTTGGCTTAAAGCTCAACATTCAGAAAACAAAGATCATGGCATCCAGTCCCATCACTTCATGGGAAATAGATGGGGAAACAGTGGAAACAGTGTCAGACTTTATTTTGGGGGACTTCAAAGTCACTGCAGATGGTGATTGCAGCCATGAAATTAAAAGACGCTTACTCCTTGGAAGAAAAGTTATGACCAACCTAGATAGCATATTCAAAAGCAGAGCCATTACTTTGCCGACTAAGGTTCATCTAGTCAAGGCTATGGTTTTTCCAGGAGTCATGTATGGATGTGAGAGTTGGGCTGTGAAGAAGGCTGAGTGCCGAAGAATTGATGCTTTTGAACTGTGGTGATGGAGAAGACTCTTGAGAGTCTCTTGGACTGCAAGGAGATTCAACCAGTCCATTCTGAAGGAGATCAGCCCTGGGATTTCTTTGGAAGGAGTGATGCTAAAGCTGAAACTCCAGTATACTTTGGCCACCTCATGCGAAGAGTTGACTCATTGGAAAAGACTGTGGTGCTGGGAGGGATTGGGGGCAGGAGAAGAAGGGGACGACTGAGGATGAGATGGCTGGATGGCATCACTGACTCGATTAACACGAATCTGAGTGAACTCCGGGAGTTGGTGATGGACAGGGAGGCCTGGTGTGCTGTGATTCATGGGGTCACAAAGAGTCGCACATGACTGAGTGACTGAACTGAACTGAATTGAATACTCCATTGTGTGAATGTACCACAGCTTTCTTATCCATTCGTCTGCTGATGGACATCTAGGTTGCTTCCATGTCCTGGCTATTATAAACAGTGCTGCGATGAACATTGGGTTACACGTGTCTCTTTCAATTCTGGTTTCCTATGTGTGTATGCCCAGCAGTGGGATTGCTGGGTCTTAAGGCAGTTGTGTTTCTAGTTTTTTAAAGAACCTCCACACTGTTCTCCATAATGGCTGTACTAGTTTACATTCCCACCAACAGTGTAACAGGGTTCCCTTTTCTCCACACCTTCTCCAGTATTTATTGCTTGTAGACTTTTGGATCACAGCTCTTCTGACCAGCGTGAAATGGTACCTCATTGTGGTTTTGATTTGCATTTCTCTGGTAATGAGTGATGTTGGTACTTTTCACAGAGCTAGAACAAATAATTTCACAATTTGTATGGAAATACAAAAAAGCTCGAATAGCCAAAGCAACCTTGAGACAGAAGAATGGAACTGGAAGCATCAATCTGCCTGACTTCAGGCTCTACTACAAAGCCACAGTCATCAAGACAGTATGGTACTGGCACAAAGACAGAAATATAGATCAGTGGAACAAAATAGAAAGCCCAGAGATAAACCCAAACACCTATGGACACCTTATCTTTGACAAAGGAGGCAAGAATATACAATGGATTAAAGACAATCTCTTTAACAAGTGGTGCTGGGAAAACTGGTCAACCACTTGTAAAAGAATGAAATTAGAACACTTTCTAACACCATACACAGAAATAAACTCAGAATGGATTAAAGATCTAAATGTAAGACCAGAAACTATAAAACTCCTAGAAGAGAACATAAGCAAAACACTCTCTGGCATACATCACAGCAGGATCCTCTATGGCCCACCTCCAAGAATATTAGAAATATAAGCAAAAATAAACAAATGGGACCTAATTAAACTTAAAAGCTTCTGCACAACAAAGGAAACTATAAGCAAGGTGAAAAGACAGCCTTCAGTATGGGAGAAAATAATAGCAAATGAAGCAACTGACAAACAACTAATCTCAAAAATATACAAGCAACTCTTACAGCTCAATTCCAGAAAAATAAACGACCTAATCCAAAAATGAGCCAAAGAACTAAATAGACATTTCCCCAAAGAAGACATACAGATGGCTAACAAACACATGAAAAGACATATATTTGAAACTTTAGAGCTCTGATTTGCAGTAGCTACAGGATAAACATTTGCTAAACCAACTTGAACTAAAAATATCTTTACAAAGGACATGTAATTTAAAGTATAGATGCTTGTATTACTAAATTAAAGAATAAACAATTTCAAAATGAAATGGATGTTATTTTCCAGCTGATTATTATAGTACCTTATATTACAATGAAAAATTGCTTGAGATGAAAATTTAGGGCCCCATATTGCGTTGAAACAATATGAAAGTGAAAGTGAAAGTGAGGTCGCTCAGTTGTGTCCGACTCTTTGCGACCCGGTGGACTGTAGCCCACCAGGCTCCGCTGTCCATGAGGCTCCGCTGTCCATGGGATTCTCCATGCAAGAATACTGGAGTGGGTTGCCATTTCCTTCTCCAGGGGATCTTCCCGACCCAGGGATCAAACCCAGGTCTCCTGCATTGCAGGCAGATGCTTTAACCTCTGAGCCACCAGGGAAGCCCCTGAAACAATATAATTTTGAATAAAGTGATATCTATAAAATATTAAAGTGATGATTTTCATATAAGAATAAGAATCTGGCATCATTTTATGAAATAATTGCTCAGATTCTTCCAGTCCACTTTTCTATTTATTATCACAGATGTCATTTTTCAGTCAATTTCTTTTACATGTACTTTGGGCTATTTCTTTAAAAACTGATATTATATAATTCAGTGCATTCTTGTTTCTCACAAACACAGTCAACAACAATCTTAAGGGGACTTCTGAGCATCCTGAGTATTGGCAGATTTTATGAGCAGTGAGTAACTAAGGACAAATGTATTTGTTTGCATTTGACAAGTTACTCATCTTGGGTGTGGTCAGAGGAAGTAGCCTCTTCAGCCTGCTTAAACTTATCTGCTAATTATACAAAATCAATGGCTTGACCCTTGTTTATCATGAGATTTTTGTTAAGGAAAACTTAGAAGCAATCCAGATCTTTGAAGATGGCTACATTTTTTCTGATTAAATGAGACAATTTTGTCCAATGAGGAAGAGCATTATAGATTTTAAACTCCAACTACTATTATGATTTTAGTTGCATAATTGCCTGTGCTATGTAAAATGAAAAGTTGATTCAAATATTCTAGAATTTGGAGCCTCAAATGCTATTGTTTAAATCACTGAGGTCAATTCATGTGCCTGTAGTGTTTAGTGACAGTTTAGTGGATATGTTGTATATGTATACACAGAAAACTAGAGTATTATAAAGTATAATGATTTTATCTAATAAATGGCTTAATATAGAAATAAATGAAAAGGAGCTCTTAGGGAAAACTTGGTTTCAAACAAAGTTTGTGTGAAGTAATTAACGTGAAACAGATTTAAATCTTCCAGACGAAGATCATGGGACCTGGTCCCATCACTTCATGGCAAATAGACGGGGAAACAGTGGTAACAGGGGCAGACTTTATTTTTTGGGACTCCAAAATCACTGCAGATGGTGACTGCAGCAATGAAATTAAAAGACACTTGCTCCTTGGAAGAAAAGTTATGACGAACTTAGACAGCATATTAAAAAGCAGAGACATTACTTTGCCAACAAAGGTCCATGTGGACAAAGCTATAGTTTTTCCAGTAGTGATGTATAGACGTAAGAGTTGGACTATAAAGAAAGCTGAGCACTGAAGAATTGATGCTTTTGAACTGTTTTGTTGGAGAAGACTCTTGAGAGTTCCTTGGACTGCTAAGAGATCCAACCAGTCCATCCTAGAGGAAATCAGTCCTGAATATTCATTGGAGGGACTGATACTGAAGCTGAAACTCTAATACTTTGGCCATCTGATGCAAAGAGCTGACTCATTTGAAAAGACGCTGATGCTGGGAAAGATTGAAGGTGGGAGGAGAAGGGGCCAAAAGAGGATGAGATGGTTGCATGTCATCATCAACTCAATGGACATGAGTTTGAGTAAACTCTAGGAGTTGGTGATGGACAGGGAAGCCTCACATGTTGCAGTCCAGGGGGTCACAAAGAGTCAGACACGACTGAGCGACTGAACTGAACTGAACTGAAAATCTATTTGCTTTTGTAACTTCAGCCAGAAAGAAGAGTAAAGATTTGAGGTAAAAAGTAGTTAAGATTCCATTTTCATGCTAAAATAATCTTGGTGTGGTTTTCTGTTCAGCTTGATAATAGAAATCATCTTCGCTTTTTCCTATGCTAGACAACTAACAGGAATTTCCCCTTGGAGTTCCTTAATCTCACTTTGTGAAATTTTTTTTTGTACATTACTTGTTTGGAATAGTTATCTTTCTTTTTGAAACCAGGTCGGTAATGCTCAAATTCTCCAAGCCAGGCTTCAGCAACACTGAACCGTGAACTTCCAGATGTTCAAGCTGGTTTTAGAAAAGGCAGAAACCAGAGATCAAATTGCCAACATCTGCTAGATTATGGAAAAGGCAAGAGAGTTCCAGAAAGACATCTATTTCTGCTTTATGGACTATGCCAAAGCCCTTGACTGTGTGGATCACAATAAACTGTGGAAAATTCTGAGAGAGATGGGAATACCAGACCAGTTGACCTGCCTCTTGAGAATCCTATATGCAGGTCAGGAAGCAACATTTAGAACTGGACATGGAACAACAGGCTGGTACCAAATAGGAAAAGGAGTACATCAGGCTGTGTATTGTCACCCTGCTTGTTTAACTTATACGCAGAGTACATCATGAGAAACGCTGGGTTGGAAGAAGCGCAAGCTGGAATCAAGATTGCCAGGAGAAATATCAATAACCTCAGATATGCAGATGATACCAGCCTTATGGCAGAAAGTGAAGAGGAACTAAAAAGCCTCTTGATGAAAGTAAAAGAGGAGAGTGAAAAAGTTGGCTTAAAGCTTAACATTCAGAAAACGAAGATCATGGCATCCAGTCCCATCACTTCACGGGAAATAGATGGAGAAACAGTGGAAACAGTGTCAGACTTTATTTTTTGGGGCTCCAAAATCACTGCAGATGGTGATTGCAGCTATGAAATTAAAAGACGCCTACTCCTTGGAAAGAAAGTTATGACCAACCTACATAGCATATTGAAAAGCAGGGACATTACTTTGCCAACAAAGATCCGTCTAATCAAGTCTCTGGTGTTTCCAGTAGTCATGTATGGATGTGAGAGTTGGACTGTGAAGAAGGCTGAGCACCGAAGAATTGATGCTTTTGAACTGTGGTGTTGGAGAAGACTCTTGAGAGTCCCTTGGACTGCAAGGAGATCCAACCAGTCCATTCTGAAGGCGATCAGCCCTGGATGTTCTTTGGAAGGAATGATGCTAAAGCTGAAACTCCAATACTTTGGCCACCTCATGTGAAGAGTTGACTCATTGGAAAAGACTCTGATGCTGGGAGGGATTGTGGGCAGAAGAAAAGGGAACGCCAGAGGATGAGATGGCTGGAGAGCATCACCAACTCAATGAACGTGAGTTTGGGTGAACTCCAAGAGTTGGTGATGGACAGAGAGGCCTGGCGTGCTGCAATTCATGGGGTCACAAAGAGTCAGACATGACTGAGCGAATGAACTGAACTGAACTGAACTGAACCTTCCTTAGATGCATTTATAAGCATAACTATTCTCTGAGTCTATTGCATTGACAACCTTTCAGAAAAAAGACCAATATTAAGCCAACAGTGAATAGTACCAAAAAAAAAAAAAAAAATCCAGAAATCATGACTCTCAATACATAACCTCCATGTCTGAACTATAATTATTAAATTCATTTTATATTTTATTGAGATTCAAGTTTCCAGGGCAGAAATAGTCACACTTAAAGAATGCTTTTCAAAATATATTGGAAATATGCAAAAAGAGTTGTATATTTATTGCCATTTTCAACAATACAAATAATTTTATAAGTCATTTTAGTTTTGTCACTAAGAATCATTGATTCTACATAGAAAATTTCAAAAATTTTCATTATTTATATTAACTTAAAATATAAATTATGCAAATACATGAATGGAAAGTAAAACGGTATGAATGGTGTAGTTATGTAAAGCAGCAATTTCTGAATGTACCCATTTCCACTCATTTCCACCTACGTCTGATCCTGGAGGCAAAGACTGTCAGTGGTGTTGAGGGAGTCAATTCCTAGGCAGATAAGTTCAGGGTCCCGAAGGAGGAGACAGGGGTCTGGGGCTCTTGAAGTGGAGATTGCGGGTCTGGAATTCTCAAGGAGGAGAAAAGGAGAAATGTTTTTTTCCCCTTTGCATTCGTTAGTCTCAGTCAATTACACCACTCAGTTTAAACTCTGTACTAGGGATTATACAACAACAATGTATTGGGCTGGAGGACAGTTTCTCCTTCCTGAAAACCTTCTGACTATTTCTGATATCTTAGAATGTGTATTACAGGAGTGGGTCTGGAGGATCTTTCTATTGTTAAATTATAATCTTGTTATCCTAAAATGTAAACTGCTGGAGTATGTCTGGTAAAATGTTCACAAACTTGAGACATTCTTTTGATTCATTGTAATAACTAATTAAAAGGTATATAACTCCATTGCTGACACTAGCAAGGGGGTACTCTTTCTGTCCCCTTCTGATGTCTATGTCAGAAGCTTTCTCTATCCCTTTTATACTTTAATAAAACTCTATTGCACAAAAGCTCTGAGCAATTAAGCCTCGTCTCTGGCCCCGGGCTGAATTCTCCTCTGGAGGCCAAGAATCCCGGCATCCTTTCGTGGGTCAGAAACAACCTTTCAGTATCCTCTGTTACAGTCTGGACTCCAACCTTTCTTATCAACTGTGGACTTTATCATCAACTTCCTACAATAATACATCAGATTTAGCTCACTTTCCAGCCCCCCAAATTTCATCTACTTTGCCTAATACTGCTGTTAATTTCTCAGGTGTTTGCTTATGCAATCAGTAATATCCATAATACATATACTGTGCTTATCCTTCATCTCTCATTCCTTTAACAGAGTCAGTATTTCTTGACTGTTAAGTTTGTCAAATAAGAAAACAATGCACTTCTACCCTACCTTTCCCTCCTTCTATAATCAAGCAAGGCCCTATGGGGCTTTCCTGGGATGGATTTCAACCCCCCTCCCCACCGCCACGCATGTCCTCTTTCTGTCTCTTGTTTGTAGAACACTTGTAGTCCCCCAGGCTTCCCCTGAATCACAAAAGGCTGAATCGATGATGGAAAGAATGTGAACTTGTAGTAACAAGAAGCAGCAGTTGGGCCAGGACTGGTGACAATTTAAACAGTAAATTAGCCATACAGAAGGGTCAAAGAATCTTTAGTTCCTCCCTGAAGGTCAAGTGCATATTCTTGAGTTGTTTTACAGATACTGAAACCCCGACCAGATGTAGAAGTTAACTATGTGATAACCATGAGCACAAAGCACCCAGACTTGCTGGAGCCTGAGGATTGACACTGTGACCTCTGTGACACGGCCCTGTGGACTCACCATCAACCAATCAGACACTACCATTGAGCTGACCACACACCCTGCACTTCCCTCTCTCATGTAGCCTTTAAAAACCTTCTCTGAGGAGTCCAGTTCAAGATGGCAGAGTAGAAGGATGTGCACTCATCTTTTTATGTGAAAGGACCAAATTGAACTGTCAGTGACAGGAGGACACTGGAACCCACTAGGAAAAGATACCCCACGTCCAAAGACTAAGAAGAAGTCACAGTGAGATGGTAGGAGGGATGCCATCATGGCAAAAGCCAAATCCCATACCCACAGGCTGAGTGACCCACAAACTGGAGAATAATAATACCAAAGAAGTTCTCCCACTGTTGTGAAGGTTCTGAACCCCACATCAGGCTTCTCAGCCTGGGGATCTGACAAAGGGACTGGGAATTCCCAGGGAATCTGGACTTGAAGTGCAGCAGGATTTGGTTATAGAACTTCCACAGGACTGGGCGATACAGAGACTCCACACTTGGAGGGCACAAACAAAATCTTGTGCACGCCAAGACTCAGAGGAAAGGAGCAATGACCCTAGAGGAAACTGAACTAAAACTACCTGGCAGTGTTGGAAGGCTTCCTGTGGAGGTGTGGGTCAGCAGGGGCTCACCACAGGGGTGGCAGCACTGGCAGCAGCAAGTTGGGAAGGTTCCCCTTGGCATACACCCTCTTGGAGTTTGACATTAACCCTAGTACAGATCCTATAGCCTCCAGAGCTGTGTTGCTTGAGGCCAAACATGTGTGTGAGAGAGAGTGCAGCCCCACCCACCAGCAGATAATTGGATTAAAGCTTTACTGAGCAAGGTCATGCTCACCAAAACAAGCCCCAGATTTTTCTCACTAGACCCTCACATCAGGAAGCTTACACAAGCCTCTTAGCCTCCTCCACCAGAGGAGAGACAGAAGAAGCAAGAAAAACCCCATCCTACAGTGGCTAAAACAAAACCTACACAGCAGAAAGTTAATCAGGATAAAAAAACCCCAGAAAGTTATGTCATAGATGAAGGGACAAGATAAAGCCCCAGAAAAACAACTAAATGAAGTGGAGATAGGCAACTTTTCAGAAAAATAATTCAGAGTAATGATAGTGAAGATGATCCAGGATCTCAGGAAAACAGTAAAGATCCATGCAAGCATTGTATACCAAAAGCCTATAAGAACTAAAGAACAAACAAGAAGAAAGGAACAATACACTATAAGGAGTCAGTAGCAGAATAATAGAGGCAGAAGAATGGATAAATGACCTGGAGGACAGAATAGTGGACATCATTGCCATAGAACAGAATAAAGAAAAAAAAAAAAAAGAAAAGAAATGAAGACAGCCTAAGAGACCTCTGTGGAGAAGGCAATGGCACCCCACTCCAGTACTCTTGCCTGGAAAATCCCATGGACAGAGGAGCCTGGTGGGCTGCAGTCCATGGGGTCGCCAAGAGTTGGACATGACTGAGTGACTTCACTTTCACTTTTCACTTTCATACATTGGAGAAGGAACTGGGAGCCCACTGCAGTGTTCTTGCTTGGAGAATCCCAGGGACGGGGGAGCCTGGTGGGCTGCCGTCTATGGGGTCGCACAGAGTCCGACATGACTGAAGTGACTTAGCAGTAGCAGTAACAGTAAGAGATCTCTGGGACAACATTAAATGCATAAACATTCACATTATAGGGGTCCCAGAAGGAGACAAGAGACAGAAAGGACCAAGAAAATATTTGAAGAGATAATAGCTGAAAGGTTCCTTAACATGGAAATAGTGAGCCAAGTCCAGAAAACCAAGTGCAGAGAGACCCAGGCAGGATAAACCCAAAGAAGAATACACCAAGACACATTGTAATCAAGCTGACAAAAATTAAAGACTAAGATAAAATATGCAGATGACACCACCCTTATAGCAGAAAGTGCAGAGGAACTAAAAGGCCTCTTGATGAGTGCAAAAGTTGGCTTAAAGCTCAACATTCAGAAAACAAAGATCATGGCATCCAGTCCCATCACTTCATGGGAAATAGATGAAACAGTGTCAGACTTTATTTTGGGGGGCTCCAAATATCACTGCAGATGGTGATTACACCCGTGAAATTAAAAGATGCTTACTCCTTGGGAGGAAAGTTATGACCAACCTAGATAGCATATTGAAAAGCAGAGACATTACTTTGCCAACAAAGGTCCATCTAGTCAAGGCTATGGTGTTTCCAGTGGTCATGTATGGATGTGAGAGTTGGACTGTGAAGAAAGCTGAGCTCCAAAGAATTGATGCTTTTGAACTGTGGTGTTGGAGAAGACTCTTGAGAGTCCCATGGACTGCAAGGAGATCCAACCAGTCCTTTATAAAGGAGATCAGTCCTGGGTGTTCTTTGGAAGGACTGATGCTGAAGTTGAAACTCCAATACTTTGACCACCTCACGTGGAGTTGACTCATTGGAAAGAGGGACTGGGGGCAAGAGGAGAAGGGGATGATAGAGGATGAGATGGTGCGATAGCATCACTGACTCAATGAATGTGAGTTTGAGTGAACTCTGGAAGTTGGTGATGGACAGGGAGGCCTGGCGTGCTGCAATTCATGGGGTCTCAAAGTGTTGGACACAACTGAGCGACTGTACTGAACTGAAGATAAAATATTAAAAGCACCATGGGAAAAATGTCAAATAATATACAAGGGAACTCCCATCAGGCTATCACTTGATTTCTCAACAGAAACTCTACTAGCCAGAAGGTACTGCTGCTGCTGCTGCTGCTAAGTCACTTCAGTCGTGTCTGACTGTGCGACCCCGTAGACAGCAGCCCACCAGGCTCCCCCATCCCTTGGATTCTCCAGGAAAGAACACTGGAGTGGGTTGCCATTTCCTTCTCCAATGCATGAAAGTGAAAAGTGAAAGTGTGCCATGATATATTTAGTGATGAAAGGGAAGAGCCTACAACCAAGACTACTCTACTTAGGAAGACTTTCATTCAGATTTGATGGAGAAATCAAAAGCTTTCCAGACAAGCAAAAGTTAAGAGAATTCAGCACCACCAAACCAGATTTACAACAAATGCTAAGGGAACTTCTCCTGGCAGAAAATACAAGAGAAGGAAAAGACCTACACAAAATAAACCCAGAACAATTAAGAAAGTGGTAATAGGATCATACATATAGATAATTACCTTAAATGTGAATGTATTAGATGCACCAACCAAAAGACATAGACTGGCTGGACAGATGAAAACTTGTGCATGCATGCACTTCCACTTACCACACCACTCTACTTGATCCCCCAAAACATAGGTAATTATTTTATATTGTTAAGTTAATCATGTTCTCATTATGGTTTGCAATTGTAATTCTCTTTTATTTTTTGTCTGACTATTGACTGTGAATACTGATAAACATCTTTTACTATTGTGATTATGTAACTATTACTCAATTAATACTTTTGCTTCATGATTGGTCAACAGAAAAATAATAGAACTATATATCACGAAAACTAGGCTTTAATAGAAAAACCTGTAATCACTTTTTAAAAGCCAGATGATGTCAGAATTATCTTGAAATTTTTAAAAAGTTACATATGACCAGGTATTGCCTTTCCCCCCCCAGAGATCCAGATATATTTCTAATGAGTAGTCATGTTTAAGAACAACTGGACTGTATGATGATTTTTCACTTTTTTCTAATTTGTTTCACTTTTTGTATTTCATATCCTGTGCTCCCATTTCATTCAGTTTATGTTTTCCAATTTCTCCATCTCTTTTCTTTTTCTTTTTTTTGATGTTCTTTCTCAAGCCTTTATCAAACATAGTAGAAACGTTCTTGTATCCATATACATATAAATAATTGGGCTTCCCTGGTAGCTCAGCTGGTAAATAATCCACCTGCAATGCAGGAGACCCTAGTTCAATTCCTGGGTCAGAAAGAACCCCTGGAGAAGGGATAGGCTTTCTGTTCCAGTATTTTGGGGCTTCCCTTGTGACTTAGTTAGTAAAGAATCCACCTGCAATGTGGGAGACCTGGGTTTAATCCCTGGGTTGGGAAGATCCCCTGGAGGAGGGCATGGCAACCGATCCAGTATTCTTGCCTGGAGAATCCCCATGGACAGAAGAGCCTGGTGGGCTACAGTCCATGGGGTCACAAACAGATGAACACAACTGAGTGACTAAGCACAGCACGGCATATAAATAATATGTATAATATGTGTATTTTAGAAAACATGAATTTTTGCTTAAGTAAGAAATTTATAATATTTTGACTTCACTTGTTTGACTTAGCATGAATAAAATGCTAGATTTCTAATTAAAAACAATAGATAAGCAACAAAAGTTTACTGTACAGCACAGGGAACTGCAGCCAATACTTATAATAACTTATAATGGAAAATAATTTCAAAAATGACATATGTACCTATGTATAACTGAATTGCCTTGCTGTGAACCTGAAACATTATAAGTCAACTATACTTCAATATTCAGAAAATGAAGATCATGGCATCCGGTCCCATCACTTCATAGGAAATAGATGGGGAAACAGTGGAAACAGACTTTATTTTTTTGGGCTCCCAAATCACTGCAGATGGTGACTGCAGCCATGAAATTAAAAGACGCTTACTCCTTGGAAGAAAAGTTATGACCAACCTAGATAGCATATTCAAAAGCAGAGACATTACTTTGCCGACTAAGGTCTGTTTAGTCAAGGTTATGGTTTTTCCTGTGGTCATGTATGGATGTGAGAGTTGGACTGTGAAGAAGGCCACGCGTTGAAGAATTGATGCTTTTGAACTGTGGTGTTGGAGAAGACTCTTGAGAGTCCCTTGGACTGCAAGGAGATCCAACCAGTCCATTCTGAAGGAGATCAACCCTGGGACTTCTTTGGAAGGAATGATGCTAAAGCTGAAGCTCCAGTACTTTGGCCACCTCATGTGAAGAGTTGACTCATTGGAAAAGACTCTGATGCTGGGAGGGATTGTGGGCAGGAGGAGAAGGGGACGACCGAGGATGAGATGGCTGGATGGCATCACTGACTCGATGGACGTGAGTCTGAGTGAACTCCGGGAGATGGTGATGGACAGGGAGGCCTGGCGTGCTGCGATTCATGGGGCCTCAAAGAGTCGGATACCACTGAGCGACTGAATTGACTGACTGACTGATACTTCAATAAAATATATATATTAAGAAATTTTATATATATGTAAAAATAAATATAGCATGAAACAAAATGCTTCCCTATAACTCGTCAAGGAGCCTGGGTCTTTTGAGCATTAGCAGCCCTTCTTGCTTGGTACCCTGCAATAAATTCTACACTTTTCTTCATGAAAACCTGGTGTCAGTAGACAGGCTTCACTGCATTCAGATGAGTGGGCCCAAGTTTGGTTCGATAACACCAATTCTTCCCATTTCTGTCAATCTAGCTTTACTTTTAAATTGGCAAATTTGAAAACATTTGCTGTTTTGTAACCACAATTAAGACATCTATACTTTTTAATTGGTTGATTTTCAAAGTTGAAGGCTGGTAATTGACATTTATATTATTATGACTGTAATATTATGAATGTGGGAATATTCCTCATTGCAAAGCCAAGAGATTTGCCAGGATTTCTTTTTTTTTTTTTTCTTTCCCTCTCTGTTTTCAGTATCAGTGTTTCTGTTTCAATCAAGGATGATTGTTCAGTTGGTCTCTTTCCTATTCTCCATCAATCATTCCATATTAGACTTTCCTCTATATTTGGATTGTGCCTCTTGTCTCAGAACTCCATGCTGCTTTATCCTGCTCTTTTCTTCTTGGGAAAATAATCATTAAGTTTTTTCACCAAAACCTAATGCCTCCAGCTTCTCACTTATTCTGACTCTTGCTTAAAATCCCCTTGTGAGTTTTTCCTTCAAATTCATTGCTGTCCTCTTTGAATTTGGCTTAACTGTTACTTCATATTTCTTGTCCAGGTGGTCATTCACACCATACAGCCTATCTTGTCCCCTTTCTGACATCTTCCACCAGAATTGGCAGTTTTCATGCTCTTGTTTGGTCTTGTTTCTGTTAACTGTCCACTTCATTCTTTCCAACACTGCTGACCTAGTTTCCCCTTCTGTTTTCTGAACCCTATATTTTCTTCTCATGTTTCACTTCTTTGTTTTGCTGGAGGGCATTTTAAAGGATCTTCCTAAGAAGGAAGTATGGAACCATATGTGTCTGAGAGTATCTTTAATCTCTGCTTGCTCTGAATTGATTATTCTATGGCTAAAGTGGTTCAAAGCTCAGCAGATCCCTTCTCAGGGCAAAAGTGGTATTTCCCAGCCATACACCCCATCATTTCTTTCCTCTGAATCTAGATCCTCTACAGGGATCTGGTTTAGCTGGATCCCTCACTGACTGTATCCTCTTCTGTGCAAATTTTAATTTTTCTATCCCATGGTTTCTTCTCTTCAGCTTCTGTCAATCCTCTTTCTTTACTCTCTATTTTAAAATCTCAAGTCTCTTGGTGACCCCACTCATTGTTTGCTCTTGGGTGTTTCAGCCTTAAAAATTATTTAGTATGATTTTGGGGAGGAAGAGAAGAAATAAAAGTATGTACTCAGTCATCCATCTTGACCCAGAAATCTGTATCAAAATTTTCAAACATTTAAATTTTAATGTTAACATTGCTGTTTGTTGTTGTTCAGTCATTAAGCCTCATCCAACTCTTTGTAGCCCCATGGACTGAAGTGCACCAGGCTTCCCTGTCCTCCACTATTTCCCAGAGTTTGTTCAAACTCAGTCCATTGAGTTGGTGATACTATACAAATGCTATCCAAACATTAACGATTGATATATTGGTTTACATTTTTGCCTTTAACCCTCACAACGACTCTCTGAGGTATTTTCCTCAGATGTGAAAAACTGTAGAACTATAGGTTATGTAATTTGTTAAACTTTTCTTTTTGGTATTGGTAGGTGTCATTTATAAATCTAGGTGTGTCTGATTCTAGGGTCTTGTCTGGTGGTCTAAGTTAAGACCTGCCCTTCCACTGCAGGGGGCATGGGTTCAATCTCTGGTAGATGTATCTGATTCTAAATACCAAGCTCATTCACTCTGCCCTGCTAGTTCTTATGCTATTTTTTTTTATTGGTAACTGAATTTGTCTCTGGGAACCTTTGAGAAATACGTGTTATATCCGCACAGATTACTCAAAGGGGAAAGAGAAAGAAAGCTTAATATTTTTAATCAGTTAGTCATCCTTCAGGTAGATTAAGGAATAGTTAGAATCTAGTTGAATATATTGTTTCATCAGTATGATTTGGGATTAGCTGAGGTTTGGAGACGACTACCCAGGTCTCCACAAAATGTGAGTATTGGTGGAATCCCAATTAATATGTATCAATCCCTAACATGGGTAGGACATGGTACCAGGTGCTGCAGTAAATGCAAAGATGAGGAAGATATAGCCTTAGTCATTTATTTAAAGAAAGATAAACACAAAAATAGCTAAAATTAAAATAAGATATCTTAAAGGAAAAAAATAGCTAAAATGGTGGTAAGCTATAAGTCATATAAGAGAAAACTAATATGCTATGGAAATTCAGGAAGAGAGGTGAACAAGGATCAACAAGGGTAAGAGAGAGAATGGAAGAATTGAAGTTTTCATGGAGGTGTCATTTAAAGTAAGTTTTTAAGATGAGAGTATTTTAATAAAAGGAAGTGCACTCCAATCCGAGGGGAGAATGAAAACAATAGGAGAGAGGAATATCCAGGTTTCTAGATCATTTGGGAAATGGATGAAGTAACATTAGAGCATGCACAGCATAGGCAATTATTCAATAAGAAATCACCAAATCCTTACTGTGCGCAGGAAATGGGGATTCAGCAGTGAGCCAAGGTGACACGGTCACTGCTCTTCTTGAACTCACTGTCACATGAAGAAGACCCAAAAGTGAACATGAGGTTAGAGATAGATGGGACACTCGGCTGGGCACCTGGTATTTGTCAGATGGAGTAAAATTCAAACTTTGTTTTTAACCACACACTCCAAGGACAAAGTAAGTGACAGAAACTGAGCTCTAGTAAAGTACAGATAAGGTGCCTACTCCTGACATTGAGGAAAGCATCGATGTATGCACACGCACAGGAAGGCTTTTTGGGGGTCACAAAAGAAGGGGGCCCCACCCCATAAGTGTGGACATACCCCCACAGGTCTCTGCTGTGGCATCCATCTTAGCAAAGATCTTGGGGAAGGTGGTAGGACAGTCAGGTGTGAAGAAAGAAACAAGATAATTGGCCAAATGTAAACAAAGATCCTGAAGGACTGTCCCGTATAAGTGATTTAAATTACCTTTTTACCTTGCTCCTCACTCAAAACACCAGCATTCCTCTCTGCACGTGTATTTTTGTCCTGCTTCTGACTTAAATAAATAAACAGTTTCTCTGTGTGCTCTCTCACATGTTGTGCTGTGTCTCTAATAGTAAACTTTGTACCTGTTTTGCAAATGGTAAAGACTTAACAGAAGCAGGAAAGATCAAGAAGAGATGGAAAGAATACACAGAAGAACTGGACAAAAAATATCTTAATGACCCAAATAACCTTGAGGGCATAGTCTCTCACTCAGAGCCAGACATTCTGGAATGTTAAGTCAAGTGGGCTTTAGGAAGCATCACAACAGACAAAGCTAGTAGAGGTGATGGAATTCCAGCAAAGCTATTTAAAATCCTAAAAGATGATGCTATTAAAGTGCTGCACTCAATATGTCAGAAAATTTGGAAAATCCATCAGTGGCCACAAGTCTGGAAAAAATCAATATTCATTCTGATTCCCAAGAAGAACAGTACTGAAGAATGTTCAAATCACTGGGCAAATGCACTGTTCTTCCATGCTAGTAAGATTATGCTCAAAATCCTGTAACACACTCTCTAGGTTTATCATAGCTTTCTTGCCAAGAAGCAATCATCTTCTAATGTCATGGCTGCAGTCACAATTCACAGTGATTTTAGAGCTCAAAGAGGAAATCTGTCACTGCTTCCACCTCTTCCCCTTCTATTTGCCATGAAGTGTTGGGACCAGATGCCATGATCTTAGTTTTTATAATATTGAGCTTTAAACCAGCTCTTTCACTCTCCTCCTTTACCCTCTTCAGTAGGATATTTATTTCCTCTTCCTTTTATGCCATTATAGTGGTATCATCCTCAAAGCTATGGTTGTTGATATTTCTCCTGACAATCTTGATTCTAGCTTGTAACTTATTCAACCTGGCATTTCACATGATGTGCTCTGCATATAAATAATTGGGGTGACAATAAAAGTTTTGTCAGAACTCCTTTCTCAGTCCTGAACCAGTTGTTCCATATAGAGTTCTAACTGTTGCTTCTTGACCCAAAGACAGGTTTCTCAGGAGAAAAGTAAGATAGTCTAAGAGTTTTCTACAGTTTGTTATGATCCACACAGTCAAAGGCTTTAGCATAGTCAATAAAATGGAGGTAGATGTTTTTCTGGAATTCCCTTGCTTTCTATGATCCTACAAATGTTAGCAATTTCACCTCTGGTTCCTCTGCCTTTTATAAACCTAATTTGAACATCTGGAAGTTCTGGTTTCAAGTAATGCTGAAGCCTAGCTTGGAGGATTAATATTCAACATTCAAAAACTAAGATCATGGCATCCAGTCCCATCACTTCATGGCAAACAGATGGGGAAGCAATGGAAACAGTGACAGATTTTATTTTCGGGGGCTCCAAAATCACTGTGGATGGTGACTGCAGCCATGAAATTAAAAGATGCTTGCTCCTTGAAAGAAAAGCTATGACCAACCTAGACAGCATATTAAAAAGCAGAGACATTACTTTGCCAACAAAGGTCCATCTAGTCAAAGCTATGGTTTTTCCAGTAGTCATGTATGGATGTAAGATCTGGACTATAAAGAAAGCTGAGTGCTGAAGAACTGATCCTTTGGAACTGTGGTGTTGGAGAAGACTCTTAAGAATCCCTTGGATAACAAGGAAATCAAACCAGTCCATCTTAAAGGAAATCAACCCTAAATATTCTTTGGAAGGACTGATACTGAAGTTGAAATTCTAATACTTTGGCCACCTGATGTGAAGAGCCAGCTCATTGGAAAAAAGACCCTCATGTAGGAAAGATCGAAGGCAGATGGAGAAGAGGGCAATAGAGGATGAGATGGTTGGATGGCATCATGATTCAATAGACATGAACTTGGGCAAACTCTGGGAGATGGAGAGCAACAGTGAAACCTGGTGTGCTGCAGGCCATGGGGTTGCTAAGAGTCAGACATGACTTGGTGACTGAACAACAACTTGTTTTACAGTTTTTGCCTCCTTGAAGTATTTTTGCTTTTAAAGGGGTAAGAGTCAGGGAACTTTGCTTCTACCCTCTAGCCCCTGGTGGACTGGTGCCTGGGTCCAATCCCTGGACAGAGAAATAAGTTCCTGCTTCAAAACTGCTGTCTCTCCAAGAACAAATCCACGAAATGAGTATGCATTTTAGCAGGTGCTGTGAAGGAACAACGTTCATCTCAGAGAGTTGTATGGACGACATACAGCACTTGATTCCTACCATTATTATTTTCATGATCATTTTTAATATTATTAAGAAGCAGGTAAACACAGTATTTTACAACACAGTTTATGAACAAAGTTTCAGAAAAGTCTGCTATGGTGAAATTTATGAGCTTGAAATAAAAAATAAGCCATGCCATGCCACTAATGGGAAGAAAGAGTGACTGAGAAGAAAGAACAGAGGAGAAAATGACACAGGGCAGAACATTTTAAGGGAGGTTTTAGAGGGTGAAGATTGACCTGATTGGCTGGAGCAGTTGAGGATACAATTGGAGAGGTGGGCATATGTATACTGTGCCTCCTTGTGTGGCTAGGATCATGCTTTATAAGATTTGCTAAATGGATGAGGAAATGAAAGAATAAAGGTCTGTTGAGCTGTGCCATGGTTTTGCAAGTCTGAGGAAGCATGTGAGGCCATGCTGTGAAAGACCTTGAATGCTGATAAGTCTGTAGGTTTAATAGACAAGGAAAATGTGCAATTCTTTTTCTAAAAAATGAAATATATGGCCAAGACCCTCTACATAATTGTTGGAGCCCAGTTGGGAAAAAAATTAGACTCTTTGTACACAAATTAAGAATTTTGAGGTGACAGTAGATTATTACACAAAACACAGTGCTTAGCACAAGATCCTGTGCAACTGTGTAGTTCACACACCCATCAGGCCCACACACCCAGCAGGTGGCTCTTCATGTTTTAGAAGATTTGACTTTCAGAACTTGGGGTGGACAGAGGGAGACTGTCTAATCAACAAATAAAATATTCTGAACAAAGCAGTGGGGAGAAGCTAAATGGTGAGGGGGAAATGATAGGAAATGGATGAAAGGAAAACTGTCAGAAATAGGCCGTGTCAATGATGTTATTGGTTGGATAGAGGAAATAGAGTTAGAAAAGGAAAATTTTAAGGCAACCTGAGTCAGAGAAGACTGTGTAGCTTGAGAACTAGTACTGGGTTAAGCAGTTCACTGTACCCTTGTACCCTATATATTTTATCAAAATTTAATGCTCGAGACAACACATTTGTGTCAATTGTAATTACTGTGATTTTTAAGATAAAGCAGCAGTGGTTTAAAGAGCCTCAGGCCACAGATCCAAGGAATGCTATTTGTATCTGGATTTCAAGTTTAAGTCTGTGTTCTCTCAACTGGCCTCTCCCTGTGGTCTCCTTCTGCCAAGAAGATACATGAGTGGTGTCCTGCTTTGAGATGTAGCAATGTGAGTGGCTGTTCTCTGGAGAGATTTCTTTATCATTTGCTATTTAACAGATGTTCACTGAGAGCCATCCATGTGCCCAGGTTCTGTGCTCAGGGCTTTGTGATAAAAGGATGAAAAAGATGACTAATAATTCGTATGTAATGACGAACTCAAGAGTGGTGCCCCTCAAGAATAAAATTCATTCTAAAACTTCCTCTTTTATGCCCAGTTTTCACTTCTTGACTATAGTGTGGCAGGTATGTGTCACTGATCAGAGTTTCTAATCCTGACATATTTTATTACTTTATGCATGTATATAATACATATATGCATGTGTTATGCAACACAGGATAGTGGTTACCATCATGTCACCAGATTCTTACCACTTAGTAGCTATATGACTGTGGGAAAATTGACTGACCTTCCACACCTCAGCCTCTCAAGAACCGTAAAGATGCCTGTCTTAAGAGAACAAGGGAATCAGCATTAGAGTTCGAGGTGAATAGTGTCTCGTGCACAGTCAATTGTCAATCAATCTTAACTGCCACTATTACTTTTGTTCCACAATCTTATTTTAGATATGTCTTAGATATCAAATTGGTAAATTTTATGGACAAAAAAAAAAAAAAAAGACTAGATGGAAAGGCACAAGGATAAAATAATTTATTTTATCCATTACTGGAACTAACATATAATGTAAGAAATTTTTAATGGAGAAGTGATAAGAAAAACTAAATGAGCTATTTTTAGACCAGCAAATCCTAAACAGAGTTCTCCACATGATGCTAGTGATAAAGAACTCACCTGCCAATGCAGGAGACATGAGACAGCAGGTTTGAGCCCTGGGTCAGGAATATCCCCTGGAGAAGGGCATGGCAACCCACTCCAGTATTCTTGCCTGGAGAATCCCCAGGATTCCCCCAGAGGAGCCTGGGGGGCTACAGTCCATAGGGTTGCAAAGAGTTAGACAAGACAAGCGACAGCACACACGCACAAATCCTAAACAACCAATGTCTAGTTTGGCAGTAATTATTCCACTAGGCATTATTATGTTTTTACCAGTTAATCAAATAATATTATACATGCATATTTTATGTGCTCATGTGCACATATAAGTGCAGGCAAAGTTGAATGCTAAGTCAGCACTGTAATAAGTGTTGACAATGATTACCAAAGCAGTATTCTCAAGAGTTTTTCACTGAAAAGAAAATTTGAAAAATACTAGTAATTAAACCATACACTTGTGCTTGTAAACTTTGAGAAAGTGAAAGTGTTAGTCTCTCAGTCATGTCTGAGGGGTTGCAAAGAGCCTGACACAACTGAGCGACTGAACTGAACTGACTGAAAACAAAAATAACTTTCTGGTTCCAGGCAGCAAGTATGAATCCCCGAAATGTTCTCTTTCTGATATTAAAAATTATCTCACCAGGCAAGTTACAAGTTGATCTAATAAAAATTGGTGACTCACTTCAAATGAGAAAATAAACAAGACAACGGGCAGTATGCTTGTTTGATATAAAACAAGGCACTTTGGTATCACTATCTTGGTAGTGAGGGCACCAGCTCTGCAAGAGGAATGGCTGATCCTGAGGACAGAATGACCAATGTGTCAACAGCTTTTGTTCTTGCCTTTTACAGAAGCATCTGGAAATGGGGATCTGCAGACTTTGGATCCAGGGAGTCACAGGGCACACACATCATCACCTCAGATAACACACCTGTGGTTCTCACTCGCTTGAGACTGCAGGTTTGGAGAAGAAAACCTCCATTACCACTTTCCTGATGTTTGATCTCAGTTCAAAAGGAGCTTTCTTTATTCTCTGCTGATAGTAGGATGCATCAAGAGGGCTTGCTAAGAGTAATGTTCCACCTTGTGAATTAGTTATTGAAAACTAGAAAAACCTGTTTACCCCTTTCCTTAAGTCCTCCAAATTAAGGGACAAATTGAACAAGTAGGAGAAGAAGGGTTAGTGGGTTACTAGATGGGAAAAGTCTCTAGAAACTGAGGCAGAAAAGAAAGAACATAAGAAACTCGTTTAATCTGGAAAAGAGAATTGAGGGAGTGTCCTGATAAAAATAGGAGAGTTATATTTGTGTGTGTGTGTCAACAGAACAAGCTTTTTGATGAAAATCCTGTACTGGGGGGTAGATTTTAGCCTTGTGGAAGGGAAAATCAATCTGTTACTCACCAACAAACAAACACAAACTTTGACCATAAGAGAAAATAATTGCTTTCTCATGAAGTAATGATTTCTGGGTTACTGGAAGTGTTTAAGCAGAGACTGAAAGACCACTTTTAGGGAACAGAGCAGAAAAGAGTCCAACATCTGATAATGGTTCAGTTAAATGGCCTGTAAGTTTCCTCTGAAATCAAACATCTAATGTTCTAAGAATGTACCCAATTTTATGCCTTGGGTTTAAGGTTCAGGAAGCCATGTTATTTCTAAGAAATTTTTCTGTGTCCCATTTAAGAAAAATAAAGAAATAAACTAGTTCCTAAATGAAAAAGAATAGAACTAGGGTTTTATATTTTTCTGGTCAAAAGAGGCTTCGTATCTTTTGTCTTACTCATTCTAAGAAAATAATACTCTAAATTGTAACACTTTCTCATTCAATATTACCTTTGGTGAAAGCTAGTCTCATTTCTCACCTTGGAGGGAAAGATTCAGCTCTGGGTTTCATCATCCGTTTTGATTCCTTTTAACTCGGAGAGCAAGGCACCATTTAATTCAGACTGACATGGAGTACTTCTTTAAAATTTAGATTCTTGGCCCCATGCTAGTGAATGAATCTTCTTTTGGGAAGGCTCTTTGGAATCCTAATGTTTAATGAATATCTTCTGATGACTCCTATGGATGTTAAAGTTCAACAATGTGTGCAGTGGATCCTCAAGACTGTAGTTTCAGTATGTCAGCATGGTTTGTTTTCATGTTATCAAATCTCCAAAAATCCATTTCTTCCTGTGGAAGGAAGAAATAATTATCTTTAAACATACTTTTCTTTATGTAGTTTTTTCATTTGCCTGCTTTCATTTATCAACTTGACAATAGGAAAAAATCACAATCTATTTGTTTTTGCATTTGAACATATACGTTTAGTCTTATAGGAGAATTGTGTCAGAGAATTATAAAGGAAGAAAGAAACATGTTTTATTTTTTATTTGTTCCTGTGAAAATAGTTGGTGGTGAGTTAGCTCATGGTTAGCATGCAAAGGTATAAGTCAGGTGGCAAATAGTCATGTATTTCACTCCATGGTTTAATTGTGTTTCTCCAGGACTTGATTGCTGGTAACAGAAATGACACTGAAACTAGCTTAAGAAAACAAAAACTTATGTAACTGAAGAAGATAAGAATGGACTTTACACATATCTAGAGCTGAGACTCAAATGACTGGTTCATTCTTAACCATTCTTTAGCTCTAATTTTCAGGACTTACTTCATTCTGGTAAAGTCTTCCCAAGTGGTGGTGAAGATGGTCATCATTAAGTCTAGGTCTACATCGATTGCTCTTACTGATGGTCCAAATACCCTTTGCAGAAGTTGCAGAGGTGACCTTCCTTGGCCTATGAAAGCCACACGCCCACTCCTAACTTAATCTTAGTGGTCACTGGGATGAAGTCCTTGAGTCCCCTGATTGTCCATTCCTGGATCACACATCTATCTTCGGAACCAAAATCTGTATCACCCCATGGGGCTCTGTGAATATGTGAGTCTGGGCATGGTTCTCCCAAAGGAGGAGATTTGAGCATAAGAAAGTAGCTGATATTCTCCAATGAGATGACTTGTTTAGTTCTTTCAACAGACATTTATTGATCATAAAATTTGGAGATCTAGAGAAGCACCCATGCTGACTTCCTGTCCTTGGAGTCAGTTCAATGGGTGGGGCTGGTCTTTAGCAATTGTTACATTTAGTGTAAAGACTCACTCCAGTACTCTTGCCTGGAGAATCCCATGGAGCGAGGAGCCTGGTAAGCTACATTCCATGGGGTCGCAAAGAGTCAGACAGGACTGAGCGACTTTATTTCACTTTCACTTTATAGTGGAGATAGGGATGGAATTCTGAAGGAGCCAGGAGGAGCATGTAACTAGGTGGGACTCAGTAGTGTAAAGAGTAAACACCACAGATGACAGTGAGCTGGATTTGGAGAATGGGTGGGGGTTGTAAGGTGGACACATTGGGAAGGGGAGCCCAGGAATAGGGGCCAGCAAGTATAAAGACACAAACTATAGAAAGGAAAATAAATAAAGCTATCATCATGAATGATAGCTAGCATTTATATAATAATCAAAAGAGATTTTAAGTTTTTATAAGCCAGCAGTTTGAAAAAAAATCATGACTTGGAAAATTTGAGTTGCTTGTTCATTTTGGCTGAAAGCCAGTGCAACTTATCCTAGATAACTCGACTTCTATTAAACTGAACTGTTTTTCCACTTGTAAGAAAACTCTATAGTGGAAATAATGATTATTTTTTAGCTCAAGTTGTTAAGATAAAAATGTTAGAAAGCTCTTAAAGGCAATTGCAGTGAAGTTTAACACTTTTACTTCTTACTGAAGGAAAAAAATAGTATGGCAGCAATTCAGGAAAGGCACATTCAAAACTCAGTGAAATGTAGAAACAATAAAAGTTAAAAGTGAAGCAGTTTTCTATAGATTTCAGTTATTAATATTTTTAAATACAGTAAAGACAATTATTGATTCCATATAGCACTGCTGATGATTTAAATATGAAATATTCTAAAATTATGCCGGTTCAAACTGTGAAGATAAATGTGATTTTAAATATTTTGAGGTGGATTGGAGGACAGAGGAGCCAAGAAAAGACTGAGTGGGTAAGTCACACAATCACGAAAAGATGTTTGGTTTCAGTTTTCACCATGGTGAAAGTGTCAATAAGATGGCTTGCTTTAGAGAGACCAAACAATCATGCAATGATGGTGTAGGTGAGGATAATAAAAACACTGTTTTGAATCCTGTATCTCTACTGCCTTCCATCCTCAAAATGACTCTTTGTTTTAGGCTCAGCATCATCTCACTTTAGTGATGAGGTTTAGTAGCTCAGCCAATGTTTGACCCAGAACCTTGACTCACAGGGGGTGATACTGGAGTCCAAATTTGGATAATAATGGCTAATAGTTATCTACTCTGAGCCCAGATTTACACATACTTCATCTACTTTTCACAGGTATCTTGTAAATAGGTATTATTATAAACCTATTTCACAGTTGAAGAATCCCTTGAGATGCTGAGAAAGTTGTCCAAGTCCATAAATGCCCAAATCTGGATTTTTGGATTCCGTGTTGGCCTCTCCTGTATGGTCATCAGGAACAAAAGGAATCCAGAGCTTCATAATATCTCATGAATCCATAATAAATGCCCATTAGTGACAAGATGTTACTCAGCTGAGACCTTAATTGTAAAGAATCACTAAAGAACATAAATATGGTAGTCACAAAATAGTTGATTTTAAAACGTATTTGTGCTATGTGTAGGAGTTTAGGATTTAAATTTATTTATGATAAAAAGTTGCATATCTTATATACTGAATCTTAATACCTCTTTGAATTTTTCTTGTTTTAAAAAAAGCTCTGAATTTTTATACTAATTTTAGATATAAAACTGTTAGATCTCTGTTTATAGACTTGGCAGCATTTAAGAAATTAAAATTTTAGCACAGGCTTATATTTTAATGCAGCAAGTTGGATACATGATGATATCTACTACTGGGTTAACAAACTCATTGTACTAGGAATAAAAATGTAGAAATGGGAAGTGGAAGTAGTGAAAGATTGTATGAAAATGTATGCGATATTTGAAGAGAGTAACTGAAGGAGTAAGACCTGGTTAAGAAAGTGACAGGGAACCACAGCTTAGAATATGCCCAAAGAGGATACTTCTCTGGAGGTCCAGGGGTTTAAACTTCACTTTCCAATGGTGGGGTTGTGGGTTTGATCCCTGATTGGGGATCAAAATTGCACATGTTTCATGGCCAAAAAAAATCAAAACATAAAAGCAGAAGCAATATTGTAACAAGTTCAACAAAAACTTTAAAAATGGTCCACATTAAAAAAAAAAAAAAGAAAGAAAGGAAATTCCCAAAGAGGAAAACAAATCAGAAGAACCTCACCTTATAAACCCTGAGAGGCATCAAAATTGCACTGGTTGTAAATAGGTATTATTTTAAACCTATTTCACAGTTGAAGAATCACTTGAGATGATGAGAAAATTGTCCAAGTTCATAAATGCCCAAATCTGGATTTCTGGATTCCATGTTGGCCTCTCCTGTATGGTCATCAGGAACAAGAGGAATCCAGATTTCAAGAGGAATCCAGGTTGGGGAGTATGTCAAGGTGAATGTAACTTTGAAAGTGAGGGCATGGTGCGCAGTAGAAAGCCTGTAGCTGGTTAATGTTCATCTTCCACATATCTTTTCCTCCAGCTCAAAACTCAATGCCCAAAATATATCAAACACAACATAATAATGGACACAGAATATAGAACTGTGTCTGGGGAGCTGGAGGAATGGGAAGTTAGTGTTTAAAGGACACAAAGTTTCAATCTGAAAAGATGAAAAAGCTCTGGAGATGAATGGTGGTGATGGTTGCACAACACTGTGAATGTACTGAATGTCACTGAACTATACAGTTAAAAATGCTTAAAATGGTAAATTTCATGTTATGTTTATTTACCACAATAAACACAAGAAAGGAGGCTTCTTATCTATAGGAATGCCTGGTAAAACTAGGTGGTTCATGCGGGAACTGTCCTTCCAGAGTAAAGCCTTCTACATATCTGCCTTTCACAGCAGCCAACTCACCACTGACTCAACAGAAAACAAAACCTGAAAGTTGGTAAACTCTTGTCTATCAGTACAAAGTCCTCAGCTAGATTTTCTACCGTCTTAACCTTAAATTTAAACAGGCAATAAAGCATGACCAGACAAATGAGGAATGTCAAAAATGAAAGAGAAATATTAACAATTCACAACAATGGACAGAGAGAGAATGATTAATTCAGAAAACAGAAGAGAACTGCACAATCGTCTCTATCAGTTCAGTTCAGTTCAGTTCAGTTCAGTTCAGTTCAGTTCATTTGCTCAGTCAGGTCTGACTCTTTGAGGATCTTTACAGATCTTTTAGAGAGATACTACATTTATTAAACAAGAACAATATGCTGTGAAAAAAAGGAACACAGAAAAATGTAACAAACAGAAAAACCAAAGAGTAAATAAATTAAATAAATATTGAAAAAGAATAAAAAGGACAAAAAACAAGAAAGGAAAATATGAGAATAAAGACTAAATACATAAGGATAAATCCAAGATTTGCTACTTAAAAATGGAAGTCCCTGAAAGAGAAAGCAGAGGGTAATGAATCATCAAAGAAATGACGGCAGAGGCAACACTGAGCTAAAGCATGAGCTTCCATTTGGAGAAGCCCACCACATGTCTGGCAAAGTGAAGCAAAATTGTTTGCCTACACATGTTGTGAAAATTCAGAATGCTGAAGTTACTACAAAGAAAAAAAAATTAAGAAACAGGATGGTACAGGGAGGGAGGTGGGAGGGGGGTTCAGGATGGGGAACACATGTATACCTGTGGCAGATTCATGCTGATGTATGGCAAAACCAATACAATATTGTAAAGTAATTAACCTCCAATTAAAATAAATAAATGTATATTAAAAAAATAAAATAAATAAAATACAAACATCCAGAAAAAAAAAAAAAGAAACAGGTCAACTTACAGTTCAATAATTAGAAGACAAATAACTCAATTTAAAAAAGGAACAAAAGACCTGAACAAACAAGAAGGTAAACAAATGACCAGTAAGCACATGAAAAATGTCTAATAATTATGAGCCATCAGGGAAATCCAAATCAGAACCACACTGGGGTACTATCTAAGACCATTGGGATGGCTACGGTCAAAGAGACAGATGATGAGTGTGGATAGCTTATACTCTCATACACTGATGTTGGAATGGAGAGTGATATGTGCTTTGGAAAGCAGTCTAATAACGTCTCTGAATATTAAACATAGCTACCATACATATGACCCACCAATCCTCCCCTACCCCAGATATCTAGCCAAGAGAAATGAAAACAAATATTGACATAAATAGTTGCAAATAAATTTCCATAGTAGTACTATTCTTAACAGCCCCTCATGGTAACAACCCAACTCATGAAAAGATACATAACATGCATCCATACAATGAAATATTATCTGGCCATGAAAAGGAATGAAGTGTATGTTACAACAGAGATGAGCCTTGGAGATATGCTAAATGAAAGAAGGACATATTTAAGAACTCCTTAGCATGAAATAGGCAGATTAAGCAAATCTATAGAGACAGAGAAGAGATATTTTCTAGGGAAGTGAGGGTTGAGAGAAAAGGGAGAGTGATTTTTGATGGGTACAGATTTCTTTTAGAGGGGAGAAAATACTCTACAATTTTTCCGGGGATGATTACATAGCTCTGTGACTATACTATAAGTCATTGAATTGTACACATTAAGTAGGTGACTTGAGTGGTTTGTGTGAATTTTATCTCAATGAAGGTATTTTTTTCAAAAAGTCACATTATCAGAGTTCTGAGTAGACTTACATTCTAGAAATCCATATATAATGTGGAAATGAAGAAAGGCCACCAGGATGAGAATAAACAAAGGCTAATTATTCAGATTTTTCTAAAGCAAAGTAGTCGGCCACCATCACTTGGTCTTGGCAGAAACTCAAAGGCAGGCAGAGGAGAGAGAGCTTTTTACTGGAAAAAAGGGAAGGTGTGCCCTGAGTGGGGTTGGGACATGGGGAAACCGTAGGCAGGCTGGTTAGAAACAGGACCAATACAATATTGTAAAGTAATTAACCTCCAGTTAAAATAAATAAATTTATATTTAACAACAACAACAACAAAGAAACAGGACATCCTGTGTGATTGGTTAGGTGTGTGTCTTTCTCTTGTTGTCCACTCACTCAATCCTGTCTGACCCCTTGGACTGCAAAACGCCAGGCTTCCCTGTCCTGCACTATCCCCTGGAGCTTGCTCAAACTCATATCCATTGAGTCAGTGATGCCATCCAACCATCTCATCCTCTGTCACCCACTTCTCCTCGTCCCTTCAGTCTTTCTCAGCATCAGCGTCTTTTCCAATGAGTCAACTCTTCGCATCAGGTGGCCAAATTGTTGGAGCTTCAGCTACAGCATCAGTCCTGCCAATTAATATTCAGGACTGATTTCTTTGAGGATGGACTGCTTGGATCTGCTTGCAGTTCAAGGGACTCTCAAGAGTCTTCTCTTACACCACAGTTCAAAAGCATCAGTTCTTTGGTGTTCAGCCTTTTTTATGGTCCAGCTCTCACATCCATACGTGACTGTTGGAAAAACCATAGCTTTGAGTAGACAGACCTTTGTCGGCAATGTCTCTGCTTTGGTTGGTCATAGCTTTTCTTCCAAGGAACAAGCAGGTTTTAATTTCATGGCTGCACTTACCATCTGCAGTGATTTTGGAGCCCAAGAATAAAAAGCCTGTCACTGTTTCCATTGTTTCCCATCTATTTGCCATGAAGTGATGGGGCCAGATTCCATGATCTTCATTTTTTGAATGTTGAGTTTTAAGCCAACTTTTTCACTCTCCTTTTTCACTTTCATCAAGAGGCTCTTTAGTTCTTCTTCACTTTCTGCCATAAGGGTGTTGTCATCTGTGTATCTGAGATTATTGATATTTCTCCTGGCAATCTTGTTTCCAGCTTGTTTATCCAGCCCAGCATTTCACATGATGTTCTCTGCATAGAAGTTAAATAATCACCTCTGTAGGCAGGCAGGTTCTTTACCACTGGCGCCTGACCAGTCCATGATCGATGCATGTAACAGGCCACTCAAAGCCTGTGCACTGGGATAACCCAGAGGAAAGGATGAGGAGGGAAGTGGGAGAGGGGTTCAAGATGGGGATCACATGTACACCCGTGGCTGATTCATGTCAGTGTATGACAAAACCCACCACACTACTGTAAAATAATTAGCCTCCAATAAAAATAAATAAATAAACTAAAAAAAAAATCAACATGTATAATAATACAGCCTTGATGTACTCCTTTCCCAGTTTGGAACCAGTCTGTTGTTTCATGTCCAGTTCTAACTGGTGCTTATTGTCCTGCATACAGATTTCTGGTTGGCATTAAACTGAAAGTAGGAACAAAACTTAGGTACATTGTCAGTATTAACCAATCTGTGGCCACTTGTGCCAATTTTTGGCAAGGTCTCAATAACAATATGTTAAAATTGTGAAGGAATGAAAAAATATATTTAAAAATGTGTCCAAAGAATAAATAAAGTCTAAGAGCTGAATATAAACATGCATATTCAAAGATTCATTACTTTCTAAGCTCCTTTCCTTAGAAAGTTAATTGAAGACATTTTCCAAAAAATTAGCATAAAAAGGGAAAGATGTGACATCCAGAAAGAGATTATCCAATCCAGAAGAGGTACCTGAAGTTTCAGGAATAGCACTATTTGGTACTTTTAGACAGCAGCCCTCCAGAATGAAGGCAAGGACCCAAGAAGTCTGCAGGAAGTTCTACTTGGGGAAGGAAGAGATGGGGTTCCTAAGAGAGCTATAGTAAAATACAAAGATATAAAGTATATGATCTGAGTGCCAGGGGGAAAAGAGGCAATTTACAAAGGCATTAGACATGCCAAGGAAAACTATAATATAATGTTTACGGTTTTTATGATTTTAAATTATTGTTCAAGTAGAGCTTATAATTAAAAAGGTATAAAGATACAAGCACTATTATTTTTAAGTGAAGACAAAGTATAAAATTATTGATTGTAACCACAAAATAGAACATTAATATTATCATCCCTGATAAAGTAGACATACAGATGACACAGTAAGGAGGTGAAAAATGGGGGAAAGGTGAGGGAAAGACAGCACGTTTCAACATTACAAGACAGGAAGCCGTATCTATAGAGCCGTGTCTATAGAGCTGTGTCTATCATTAATATGACAGGAAGATGTGTTATTTTATTATGGAGAGAAATAATGTTGTACACATGCATTCACCCACCAGCATAAAACCTGAACCTGAGTCCTTTCTTAACAATACAGTGAAGATATCTCTCAATGTAATAAATAAATGAGTTACATTATCATTTGCAACTGTACCATACTTTTATTGCCAGATTTTTGGGTTGTTTCTAATTATTCACTATTATCAAATGTGCTACAAATATGTCCTAATTTGTTTCCATTTATGTAATTCACCTATTATTTCCTTGTAAAAACTTCCTTAAAAATCCAATTGTACATTAAGCTATCTATATTTGAGAATTTGAATCTATAGTCAAATTGGTTCCCAGAAATGTTCATCAACTCATAGTCTCAACAATAATTTATATCTCCTGCCCTCCATAATCAATATTTTAATCCATATCCATCTCCCATTGGTGAGGGGGATTACATTGCTGTCCTGGAAAGAAGAGTGCCTGCACCATGATGATCTTCTCAGATTTAATCTGCATTTTTAAATTCTGTCTCCTCAGTGGAAACTAGCTTTAATCAAAATAGTAACCTGAATAATACCTGAAAAGCATCAATGCAATTGCCAACTGGAAGCTATCACAGCCCTCCAAGAATACCTTTTAAATGTTTCAGCATGTTTTACTCCTAAATATATATTTTAAAAAAATCTTTGAATTTTCACGATAGAAATATGTAGATAAAAATAGTAGATAATAGACTCATTTAAGCACTTCAGATACCTGTGTCAGAAGAAAAAGTTGTGGATGGTGCAAGTGAAATTGTACTTTTTCTACACCAGGTGGCATTTTAGGTAGTATTTTCCACAGGAAACTCAGTGATGAGGTTGCATGTGTGTTCATGTGTGTCTATTAGCAAGCATCACATCTGTCTTCCTGTTTGGTATTCCTTTGATGTCCCATCTATTTTTCTTACTCTTCACTTGAATTCTATCACATTTATAGCATCTGCACTGACAAGATTACTCACTTTCCTGGCGGAGATTTCATGGCATTTAACAACCATAATTATACTTTTCAAGTGCTGTACCAATCTTCAGTATTATGTTCCCTGGCAGGGATATTAGTTTTCAAAAATGCTGAAAAGCTCTTAAGAGATTTTATTTGTAAAGATGAGCTGTACTTAGTTTTGATGGCAGTTATTTTGTTTATAACCACACTAAAAACATCAGTCTCATTAAAAGTATACTAAAATTGACAAATCTAAATATGATAGACTAAATTCTATCATAAAGTTCCTAGAAATGATCCTAGAGATTTTAGGATCTCTAACTCCTCTAGCTAAAATCTCAAGCTCCTTGGAAATTTTAGAGGAGAGATGATGAAAGTAAAATTGTCTTACTTTCTGGGTAAATATAGTTCAAGATTCAAAGATAGGGTGATATATGTTCTGTTTCATACAGCACAGTCTCATTTTATTCTTGTTGTTTTAGTTTAATTACTACTGTCATTCTCCTTCACTCTCAAATTGTCTTGGAATGGATGATAGAGTATATAGTTACCCTGTTTATAGAATTTTTATTAAATCTGGTACTACTTGATCTAAGTCATTCATTTCTTTCTTTCACCTTCCTCTGGTACCTACTCTGTCATAAAGCTTCAGTGAATTTTTAATAATAGTTCCAAAGTATAAGATTATATATTGTAAGTATGTGTGTGTATATATACTCTAAGACATAAAATGTCAATTTCAGACTACTCACAAGTATGCATGTCCTTAAAATATAATAAAGTATACACAGCACCAAGGCAGATGACTGCATTTTGTTTTTATAGACTGTCCTGCTTCACACGTCCTATGTATATATATTGTAACTTGCCTATTCTACTGATGTGGATCTTAAGGCAACTGTAAAGAAAAATAAAATTTCTTCTTCCCTAAACCAATAAAAACTTGCATAATATAAAACTTTCAATAACATTTGAGAAAGATATGAAAGTGAAAGAAAAATTGGAATTTAAATTATGTAACTATTCAGTTTATTATTTTTTGCAAATTTGACCTAATGATAATATCCCCTCACTGAGAGAACAGTATGATAAAGACCAGTACATAGTTTACAATTCTTCTGCCTTGCAAAAGACTTTATTGATTTTTGGTAATAGAATTCTTAGGACTATGTATCAAGGTTTATTTTTCCATTTTATTTGATATGTATTTTAACATAGAAATGTAAAACATTTAAATGGTTCATATTCCCATCAACCAGATAACTTAATACCTATTAACATTTAAATGCATCCATTCCCCTACTACACATACATGAAATTTCATCCTTACACATGGTCTGGCTCAGGGTCCTCCCAGGGTTCCAGACAGGCTGTCAGCCAGAGTGCCATCATCTGAGGGCTTGACTGGGGCGGCAGGGTCCACTTCCAGGGTGACTCACCACATGGCTGTTGGCAGTGGGCCTCTGTTTCTTTCTAGGGCTGTTCCCGTGTCTTCAGGACATGTAAGCAGGCCTTCCTCAGGGCAAACAATCCAAGAAGAAAACTGCAAAGAATCTTCTGTGACCTGGTCTCAGAAGTTACACACCATCATTTTTGTCACATGGTTCATTAACAGCAGCTCACTAAACCCAGACCTCACTCAGGGGAGGGGAATTAATCTCAACTCTTGAAGTGAGGAATAGTGAAGAATCTGTGGACATGTTTTAGGGACTCTATCAACCTGGAAGGTTGGGATGGGGAGGGAGATGGGTGGGAACTCAAAAGGGAAGGGATATATGTATATCCATGGCTGATTCATGTTTTGGTTTGACAGAAAACAACAAAATTCTGTAAAGCAATTATATATATGAAATTTAGAAAGATGGTAATGATGACCCTGTATGCGAGACAGCAAAAGAGACACAGATGTGTAGAGTGGACTTTTGGACTCTGATGGAGAGGGAGAGGGTGGGATAATTTGGGAGAATGGCATTGAAACATCTATACTATCATGTAAGAAACGAATTGCTAGTCTATGTTCAATGCAGGATACAGGATTCTTGGGGCTGTTGCAAGGGGATGATCCAGAGAGATGATATGGGGTGGGACGTGGGAGAGGGGTCCATGTTTGGGAACTCATGTACACCCGTGGCAGATTCATGTCAATGTATGGCAAAACCAATACAGTATTGTAAAGTAAAATAAAGCAAAAATAAAAATTAAAAAAAAAAAAAGTAAAAATAAAAATTAAAAAAAAACCTAGAAACTGAAATGTTTCTGAGAGAAACTAAAGAAGGTCTGAACAATCTGAGCGTATTCAGAAAGGGTAGTCTCAATATTGTTATGATCTTAATTTTCTCCAAGTTTATTTATATATTCAGTTCTATCAATACAAACCCAGCAGCTTTTCTTGTTGAAATTGACAAGGTGACTCTTAAATAAATATGGAAATGCAAAGAGACTAGAATAGCAAGATGAGCATGAAGAAAATTACAAAACATATCAACACATTTTAAAATTTAATATGAAGTTATAGTACCTAAGATAAGAGTGTTTTTGGTATAGGATGAAAGTGGAAGTCTCTCAGTTGAGTCCGACTCTTTGCGACTCCATGGAATTCTCCAGGCCAGAATACTGGAGTGGGTAGCCATTCCCTTCTCCAGGGGATCTTCCCAACCCAGGAATCGAACCCAGGTCTCCTGCATTGCAGGTGGATTCTTTACCAGCTGAGCCATGAGGGAAGCCCTTGGTATAGGGCAGATTACTAATTCAGTGAAGTAGAACAGAAACCTGGAAGGAGACATATAATGTCACTTAATTTTTTTGCAAAAGTGCTGAGCAGCTTAACATGTAAAGTCCTAAACTGGAAACAATCAAATGCTGCTGCTGCTGCTGATGCTAAGTCGCTTCAGTTTTGTCTGACTCTGTGCAACCCCATAGATGGCAGCCAACCAGGCCCCCCTATCCCTGGGATTCTCCAGGCAAGAACACTGGAGTGGGTTGCCATTTCCTTCTCCAATGCATGAAAGTGAGAAGTGAAAGTGAAGTTGCTCAGTCGTGTCCGACTCAGCGACGCCATGGACTGCAGCCTAGCAGGCTCCTCCGTCCATGGGATTTTCCAGGCAAGAGTACTGGAGTGGGGTGCCATCGCCTTCTCTGAATCAAATGCTATTCAGTAGGGAAATGAATCAACAAACTGTGGTATATTCATACTCTGAACTATTTCTCAGCAATAGAAAGAACAAAATAGGTTCACTTCTGGTTCAAGGTGGCAGAGCAGAAGAACACGTGCTTATTTCCTCCTGGGAGAGTACCAAAATTGCAACTAGTTGATGAACAATGATTGACAAGAGGATGCTAGAACGATCCCCCCCCCCCCCCCTACCCCCCCCAAAAAAAGATATCCCACATCCAAAGACAGAGAAGAAATTGCAGTGAGATGATAGGGTGGGGGGGGTGGTAATCACGATAAAATCAAATCTCATACCCACTGGATAGGTCACCGTGACCCACAAACAGGAGAACATTAATACCAAAAAAGCAAAAATGTTCCCCAACTGTTGTGAATGTTCTGGCCCCACATCAGGCTTCCCAGCCTGGGGATATGACAAAGGGACTAGGAATCCCCAGGGAATCTTAGCTTGAAGACCAGTGGGATTTGATTACAAGACTTCCACAGGACTAGGGGAAATAGAGACTCCAGTCTTGGAGGGCACAAACAAAATTTTGTGTGCATAAGACCCAGAGGAAAGGAGCAATGACCCTGCAGGAGCCTGAGCCAAAACTTCTTGCTAGTGTTGGAGGGTCTTCTATGGAGGTGTGGAATGGAGGGACTCATCACAGGGATGGGAGCACTGGCAGAAACAGTCCTGGAAGTTCCTCTTTGGTGTAAACCCTCTTGGAATTCACCATTAACCCTACCACAGAGCCCACAGATCCCAGGGCTGGGTTACCTCAGGCCAAACAACGAACAGGGAGGGAGCACAACCCCACCCATCAGCACATAATTGAATTAAAGCTTTACTGACCAAAGGCCTGCTTACCAGAGCATGGCCTAGTTTTTCCCAGCCTGCTCCTCCCATCAAGGAGTTTACAGAAAGCTGTTAGCCTTATCCACCAGAGGGAAAATAGAAGATGCAAAAAGAACCACAGTCTGAACCACAGCTGCTGGAGCAAAAACCACATTACAGAAAGTTAATTAGGATAAAAAAAAGTAGAGAGTTACATCCCAGATGAATAGACAAGATAAAACTCCAGAAAAACAACTAAAAGAAGTACAAATAGGCCACCTTTCAGAAAAAGACTTCAGAATAATGAAAGTGAAGATAATCTAGGATCTCAGAAACAGAATGGAAAAGATGCAAGAGATGCTTACCAAAGACCTAGAAGAACTAAAGAACTAACAAACAGAGATGAATAATGCACCAGCAGGAATCAATAGCAAAATAACTGAGGCAGAAGAACGAATAAGTGACTTTGAGGACAAAATGGTGGAAATAGGTGCCACAGAATAGAATACAGAAAAAGAATGAAAAAAATGAAGACAATCTCAGAGACCTCTAGGGCAGCATTACACCCACCAACATTCACATTATAGGGGTCCCAGAAGGAGACGAGAGAGAGAAAGGATCAAGAAAATATTTGAAAGGATAATAGTTGGAAAGTTCCCTAACATGGGAAAGGAAATAGTCAATAAAGTCCAGGAAGTGCAGAGAGTCCCAGGCAGGATAAACCCAAGGAGGAGCACACCAAGACACATAGCAATCAAATGGACAAAAATTAAAGACAAAGATAAAATATTAAAAGCAACAAGGGAAAATAACAAATAATGTACAAGGGAACACCCATCAGGTTGACAGCTAATTTCTCAACAGAAACTCTACAAGCCAGAAGGGAATGGCATGATATATTTAGAGTGATGGAAGAGCCTACAACCAAAAATACTTAGGAAGACTCTATTCAGATTTGATGGAGAAATCAAAAACTTTCCAGACAAGCAAAAGTTAAGGGAATTCAGCACCGTCAAGCCAGATTTACAACAAATCCTAAGGGAACTTCTCTAGGCAGGAAACAAAAGAGAAGGAAAAGACCTACACAAAATAAACCCCAAACAATTAAGAAAATGGTAATAGGATCATACATGTAGACTTAAATGTAAATAGATTAGATGCACCAACCAAAAGACATAGACTGGCTGGACAGATCAATACTTGTGCATGCATGCACTTCCACTTACTGTATCATTCTGCTTGAGTCCCCAAATTGTATGTAGTTATATTGTTAGGTTAATCACGTTTCCTTATTGGCTTGCAATTGTAATTATCTTTTATTTTTTGCCTGGCTATTAATTGTGAAAACTGATAAATGCCTTTTATATTATGATTGTGTAATTATTACTCCCTTAATACCATTGAATCATGATTGGTCAAGAGAAAAATAATAGATTTCTATATAACCAAAGCTAGAATTTCACAGGAAAACCTGTAATCACTTTCTGAAATCCAGATGTGTATCAGAATTATTTTGGAAATTTTTGAAAAATATACATGCCCAGGTATTGATATTCTTCTCCAGAGCTCCAGATGTCTTTCCAATGAGCAGCCATGTTTAAAAACAACTGAGCCAAAAGACTGTTCTATACATCTGTGTCTCTTTTGCTGTCTCACATACAGGGTTATCGTGACCATCTTTCTAAATTCCATATATATATGCATTAGTATACTGTATTGGTGTTTTTCTTAACCTCCGATGAAAATAAATAAATTTATATTTAAAATAAAAAAATAAATAAAAACAACTGAACCATATGATGATCTTTTACTTTTTCTAGTCTGTTTCACTTTTTCTATTTCATATTCAATGCTCTCGTTTCATTTAGTTTATATTTTCCAATTTCTCCATCTCCTCTTTTTTTATGTTCTTTCTCAAGCCTTTATCAAGCATTGCAGAAAAGCTTTTGTACACACATATACATAAGTATGGTTTCAGTGTGTCTGCCCTCTGATACCCTCTTGCAACACCTACCATCTTACTTGGGTTTCTCTTACCTTGTACGTGGGGTATCTCTTCACGGCTGCTCCAGCAAAGTGCAGGCACTGCTCCTTACCTTGGAGGAGGGTATCTCCTCATGGCCATCCCTTATGACCTTGAACATGGAGTAGCTCCTCTTGACCCTCTTGCGCCTGTGCAGCTGCCGCTCCTTGGACTTGGGGTTGTTCCTCTCGGCTGGCTTCCCTGAACCTCGGTCGTGGGGTAGCTCTTTTTGGCTGCCACCTCTGACCTCGGGCACTCTGACCTCAGGCACTCTGACCTCGTAGCTCCTCTTGGGCACAGTTATGCATGGTCCATCACAGCTGGCATGCTTCTGCACGGTCTGTTGCAGCCGTGGGGCCAACCAAGATGGGCGGGTCATGGTGGAGAGGTCTGACAGAATGTGGTCAACTGGAGAAGGGAATGGGAAACCACTTCAGTATTCTTTCCTTGAGAACCCCATGAGCAGTATGAAAAGGCAAAATGATAGGATACTGAAAGAGGCACTCTCCAGGTCCGTAGGTACCCAATATGCTACTGGAGATCAGTGGAGAAATAACTTCAGAAAGAATGAAGTGATGGAGCCAAAGGAAAAACAATACACAGTTGTGAATGAGACTGGTGATAGAAGCAAGGTCTGATGTTGTAAAGAGAAATATTGCATAGGAACTGGGAATGTTAGGTCCATAAATCAAGGCAAATTGGAGGTGGTCAAACAGGAGATGGCAAGAGTGAACATCAACATCCTAGGAACCAGTTCAGTTCAGTTCCATTGCTCAGTCGTGTCAGACTCTTTGCGACCCCATGAATTGCAGCACTCCAGGCCTCCCTGTCCATCACCAACTCCCAGAGTTCACTCAGACCCACGTCCATCGAGTCAGTGATGCCATCCAGCCATCTCATCCTCGGTCGTCTCCTTCTCCTTCTGCCCACAATCCATCCCAGCATCAGAGTCTTTTCCAATGAGTCAACTCTTCGCATAAGGTGGCCAAAGTACTGGAGTTTCAGCTTTAGCATCATTCCTTCCAGAGAAATCCCAGGGCTGATCTCCTTCAGAATGGACTGGTTGGATCTCCTTGCAGTCCAAGAGACTCTCAAGAGTCTTCTCCAGCAACACAGTTCAAAAGCATCAATTCTTCGGCGCTCAGCCTTCTTCACAGTCCAACTCTCACATCCATACATGACCACAGGAAAAACCATAGCCTTGACTAGACTGACTTTAGTCGGCAAAGTAATGTCTCTGCTTTTGAATATGCTATCTAGGTTGGTCATAACTTTTCTTCCAAAGAGTAAGCGTTTTTTAATTTCATGGCTGTAGTCACCATCTGCAGTGATTTTGCAGCCCCTAAAATTAAAGTCTGACACTGTTTCCACTGTTTCCCCATCTATTTCCCATGAAGTGATGGGACCAGATGCCATGATCTTTGTTTTCTGAATGTTGAGCTTTAAGCCAACGTTTTCACTCTCCACTTTCACTTTCATCAAGAGGCTTTTTAGCTCCTCTTCACTTTCTGCCGTAAGGGTGGTGTCATCTGCATATCTGAGGTTATTGATATTTCTCCCGGCTATCTTGATTGCAGCTTGTGTTTCTTCCAGTCCAGCATTTCTCATGATGTACTCTGCATAGAAGTTAAATAAGCAGGGTGACAATATACAGCCTCGATGCACTCCTTTTCCTATTTGGAACCAGTCTATTGTTCCATGTCCATTTCTAACTGTTGCTTCCTGACCTGCATAGAGATTTCTCAAGAGGCAGGTCAGGTGGTCTGGTATTCCCAATCTCTTTCAGAAGTTTCCACAGTTTATTGTGATCGACACAGTCAAAGGCTTTGGCATAGTCAATAAAGCAGAAATAGACTGAAATGCAGTACTTGGATGCAATCTCAAAAACGACAGAACAATCTCTGTTTGTTTTTAGGCAAACCATTCAATATCATGGTAATCCAAGCCTACGCCCCAACCAGTAACACTGAAGAAACTGTATTTGAACGGTTCTATGAAGACCTACACAACCTTTTAGAACTAACATCCAAAAAAGATGTCCTTTTCATTATAGGGGACTGGAATGCAAAAGTAGGAAGTCAAGAAACACCTGGGGTAAGAGGCAAATTTGGCCTTGGAGTACAGAATGAAGCAGGGCAGAGGCTAATAGAGTTTTGCCAAGAGAACACACAGGTCATAGCAAACACCCTCTTCCAACAACACAAGAGAAGACTCTACACATGGACATCACCAGATGGTCAACACTGAAATCAGATTGATTATATTCTTTGCAGCCAAAGATGGAGTTCTATACAGTCAGCAAAAACAAGACTGGGAGCTGACTGTGGCTCAGATCATGAACTCCTTATTGCCAAATTCAGACTTAAATTGAAGACAGTAGGGAAAATCACTAGACCGTTCAGGTAGGACCTAAATCAAATTCCTTATGATTATACAGTGGAAGTGAGAAATAGATTTAAGGGACTAGATCTGATAGACAGAGTGCCTGATGAGCTATTGATGGAGGTTTGTAATATTGTACAGGAGAGAGAGATCAAGACCATCCCCATGGAAAAGAAATGCAAAAAAGCAAAATGGCTGTCTGGGGAGGTCTTACAAATAGCTGTGAAAAGAAGAGAAGTGAAAAGTAAAAGAGAGAAGGAAAGATATAAGCATCTGAATGCAGAGTTCCAAAGAATAGCAAGAAGAGATAAGAAAGCTTTCCTCAGCGATCAGTGCAAAGAAATGGAGGAAAACAACAGAATGGGGAAGACTAGAGATCTCTTCAAGAAAATTAGAGATACCAAGGGACTATTTCTGCTTTATTGACTATGCCAAAGCCTTTGACTGTATGGATCACAATAAACTGTGGAAAATTCTGAGAGAGATGGGAATACCAGACCACCTGACCTGCCTCTTGAGAAATATGTATGCAGGCCACGAAGCAACAGTTAGAACTGGACATGGAACAACAGACTGGTTCCAAATAGGAAAAAGAGTACGTCAAGTCTGTATATTGTCACCCTGCTTATTTAACTTCTATGCAGAGTACATCATGAGAAACGCTGGACTGGAAGAATCACAAGCTGGAATCAAGATTGCTGGGAGAAATATCAATAACCTCAGATATGCAGATGACACCACCCTTACGGCAGAAAGTGAAGAGGAGCTAAAAAGCCTCTTGATGAAAGTGAAAGAGGAGAGTGAAAACGTTGGCTTAAAGCTCAACATTCAGAAAACGAAGATCATGGCATCTGGTCCCATCACTTCATGGGAAATAGATGGGGAAACAGTGGAAACAGTGTCAGACTTTATTTTTTTGGGGCTGCAAAATCACTGCAGATGGTTACTGCAGCCATGAAATTAAAAGACGTTTATTCCTTGGAAGAAAAGTTATGACCAACCTAGATAGCATATTCAAAAGCAGAGACATTACTTTGCCGACTAAAGTCAGTCTAGTCAAGGCTATGGGTTTTCCTGTGGTCATGTATGGATGTGAGAGTTGGACTGTGAAGAAGGCTGAGCACCAAAGAATTGATGCGTTTGAACTGTAATGTTGGAGAAGACTCTTGAGGTTCCCTTGGACTGCAAGGAGATCCAACCAGTCCATTCTTAAGGAGATCAACCCTGGGATTTTTGGAAAGAATGATGCTAAACTGAAGCTCCAGTACTTTGGCCACCTCATGCGAAGAGTTGACTCATTGGAAAGGACTCTGATGCTGGGAGAGATTGGGAGCAGGAGGAGAAGGGGACGACCCAGGATGAGATGGCTGTATGGCATCACTGACACAATGGATGTGAGTCTGAGTGAACTCTGGGAGATAGTGATGGACAGGGAGGCCTGGTGTGCTGCAATTCATGGGGTCGCAAAGAGTTGGACACGACTGAGCGACTGAACTGAACTGAAGGGAACATTTCATGCAACGATGGGCTTGATAAAGGACAGAAATGGTATGGACCTAACAGAAGCAGAAGATATTAAGGAGAGTTGGCAAGAATACACAGAACAATTGTACAAAAAAGATCTTCACGACCAAGATAACCATGATGGTGTGATCACTCACCTAGAGCCAGATATCCTGGAATGTGAAGTCAAGTGGGACTTAGAAAACATCACTTCGAACAAAGCTAGTGGAGGTGATGGAATTCCAGTGGAGCTATTTCAAATCCTGGAAGATGATGCTGTGAAAGTGCTGCACTCATGTCAGCAAATTTGGAAAACTCAGCAGTGGCCACACCTCCAGAAATTTGTCAATTATGTTCAAGTTTTCCTCTCCTGGCCCTGGTTCCCCTGGTTTCTACTCCAATAAGCCATGACTTCCTGTGTTCACTTGTCTTTCTCTCCAATCTTGGGCAGTGGTTTGCCCCCTGTCCTCTCATCTCTTATGAAACCAAGAAGAATTGTTGATTTTTCAGTCTATTCAGCTTTTACTTGTTAGAGCAGAGTGACAACTTTCAAGTTTCTTACATATGGAACTGGAAACCAGAAATTAATATATATATTTTTTACAGTGAAGTTTGGTCTTGTAATATTAAAAAGTTATTTTTAGATTTAATATAAAGCAAGAACACTCTCCACTCATGATAGATTGAATTTGCATATCATTTAGAGTGAGCAAACAGTGATTCTTGAAAAGACACTTTTAAATGTACTGTAAATTCTCCCAGGCAATTTGTTTGAATTCCCCAAATATAAAAAAATAAAAAAGTTGTCTTGTTATTAGAGGTTTCAAAATAATTATTATTTTCAATAGTTTATGATATTAATTCCAATGTAAAAGAAATACAAAATAATTTTAAATGGTTAGACTGGTTTTGATGTAAAAGATAATGAGCTCTATGATATCATCAAAAGAAAAGATTTAATGGAAATATTAAAAATTATAATTGTAAATAAAAAGGACCTTAAAGAATGAAAAAATAAAATAAACTAAAAATAAAGAAAAAATCCCTGGGTTGGGAAGATTCCCCTGGAGAAGGGAAAGGTGACCCACTCCAGTATTCTGGCCTGGAGAATTCCATGGACTGTATAGTACATAGGTTTGCAAAGAGTCAGACGTGACTTAGCAACTTTCACTTTTTTAAGGAATAAAGTAGTAAATTTGTTGAGAGACAATTTATTCAACATTTTTATTGAAGATAGTGTTAGTGATGTAGAGTTTTCTGCATCACTCACTGTCATCATCTAAAGAATGATAGAAATATGTTGCTATTTTACAGCAGTTAAGTTAATCCTAGAATAACAGGGCTTCCCCTCACAGCTCAGTTGGTAAAGTATCTGCCTGCGATGCAGGAGACCCTGGTTTGATTCCTGGGTCAGGAGGATCCACTGGAGAAGGGGCAGGCTACTCACTCCAGTATTCTTGGGCTTCCCTTGTGGCTCAGTTGGTAAAGAATCTGCCTGCAATGCGGGAGACCTGGCTTCGATCCCTGGGTTGGGAAGATCCCCTGGAGAAGGGAAAAATATCCACTCCAGTATTCTGGCCTGGAGAATTCCATTGACTATGCAGTCCTTGGGGTCGCAAAGAGTCAGACACGACTGAGTGACCTTCACTTCACCCATACTAGATAGTCACCTTATAGTTTAACACATTTCTCCTAGTGAATTTTCCTAACCAAAGATAACTCTTCTAAAGACCTACCCTAGGATTCTGAATTTGATCTAAGACAAAAATCAAATGAACAATGCTGAATGAATGTCTATGATCATTCTATTCAAAATTACCATACCATTTTTGTGTACCTCTCATGTGTGAGGCACTTTACAGACATTATCTCTCTTAATTGTCTTTATCTTCACCCAACCAGGTAAATATGGAAATCCCTGCATTATAGGTAAGTGAACAGACTCAGATTGCTGAAGTAACTTGTAAAATCAAAGAAAATTAGGAGTCGAGATGGGGAGGGAGGTGGGAGGGGGGTTCAGGATGGGGAACACAGGTACATCCATGGCAGATTCAAGCCAATATATGGCAAAACCAATACAATATTGTAAAGTAAAATAAATAAATAAATAAACAGGGAAAAAAATAAAAACAACAACTAATGTCTTTCCTCCTATTACACTGAACACTGTGAATAGAATCTGCAAGCAAAAAATAAGAATTCTGTATTCAATAAACTGTATCTAAAGAAAGAGGACCCAAGTGAATTGTTAAGTAACAAGGTTAGAAATAATTTAAAGACTTTGAGGAAAATGGTCAGGGGAAAATTCATGGAAGCAAGTTTGGAAATATGACTGAAGGATGATTATTTGTAAAGAACCTAATTCTTGGAAAGATTGAGCACAGGAGGAGAAGCAGTGACAGAGGAAGAAATGGTAGAATGACGTCACTGAATCAGTGGACATGAGTTTGAACAAACTGTGGAAGACAGTGAAGGACCGGGAAGCCTGCATGCTGTAATCCATGGGTTGCAAAGAGTTGGACCTGACTTAACGACTGAAGAACACCAACAGCAACTGAAGGGTAGAGAGGATGTGGTACCTAGAAATGAAAGAATATCTCACAACAAGAGAAAGAAGACCCAGAGATAAAAGGTGGTAACAGGAAGATGTCTGAGTGGAGTTAGGAAATGAGTGAAGAGGGCATTTTACCTAAGAATGTGCTTTGAATATGTGCTTGTACAAGTGTCACATATGTTAACCATATCACCTTTAAATACTTCATGATGAAGTTGTTTGGGAAGGAAACATTGGAAAGATACTAAGAAAAATAGAAAAGGCTATTGGCCAGACTCCTCTGTCGATGGGATTCTCCAGGCAAGAATACTGCAGTGGGCTGCTATGCCCTTTTCAGGGAATCTTCCAACCCAGGGATCGAACCTGTGTCTATTATGTCTCCTGCATTGAAGGTGGGTTCTTTACCACTAGTGCCACCTGGAAAGTCCAATATTGGGCATCAGTTCAGTTCAGTTCAGTCACTCAGTCATGTCAGACTCTTTGGAATCCCATGAATTGCAGCACACCAGGCCTCCCCGTCCATCACCAACTCCCGGAGTTCACCCAAACTCACGTCCATCGAGTCAGTGATGCCATCCAGCCATCTCATCCTCTGTCGTCCCCTTCTCCTCCTGCCCACAATCCCTCCCAGCATCAGAGTCTTTTCCAATGAGTCAACTCTTTGCATGAGGTGCCCAAAGTACTGGAGTTTCAGCTTTAGCATCATTCCTTCCAAAGAAATCCCAAGGCTGATCTCCTTCAGAATGGACTGGTTGGATCTCCTTGCAGTCCAAGGGACTCTCAAGAGTCTTCTCCAACACCACAGTTCAAAAGCATCAATTTTTCGGCACTCAGCCTTTTTCACAGTCCAACTCTCACATCCATACATGACCACTGGAAAAACCATAGCCTTGACTAGACGGACCTTAGTCGGCAAAGTAATGTCTCTGCTTTTGAATATGCTGTCAAGGTTGGTCATAACTTTTCTTCCAAGAAGTAAGCGTCTTTTAATTTCATGGCTGTAGTCACCATCTGCAGAGATTTTGAAGCCCCCCAAAATAAAGTCTGACACTGTTTCCACTGTTTCCCCATCTATTTCCCATGAAATGATGGGACCGGATGCCATGATCTTCGCTTTCTGAATGTTGAGCTTTAAGCCAACTTTTTCACTCTCTTTCACTTTCATCAAGAGGTTCTTTAGTTCTTTGCATTCTGCCCCAAGGGTGGTGTCATATGCATATTGGAGGTTATTAATATTTATCTGGGCAATCTTGATTTCAGCTTGTGCTTCATCCAGCCCAGTATTTCACATGATGTATTCTGCATATAAGTTAAGTAATTAGGGTAATAATATACAGCTTTGATGCACTCATTTCCCAATTTTGAACAAGTCTATTGCTCCATGTCCAGTTCTAACTTCTTGACCTGCATACAGATTTCTCAGGAGGCAGGTCAGGTGGTCTGATGTTCCCATCACTTGAAGAATATTCCACAATTTGTTGTGATCCACACAGTCAAAGGCTTGGCATAGTCAATAAAGCAGAAATAGATGTTTTTCTGGAACTATCTTGCTTTTTTGATTATCCAAATGATGTTGGCAATTTGATCTCTGGTTCTTCTGCCTTTTCTAAATCCAGCTTGATCATCTGGAAGTTCACAATTCACATACTGTTGAAATCAGGCTTGGAAAATTTTGACATTACTTTGCTAGTATGTGAGATGAGTGCAATTATGCGCTGGTTTGAACATTTTTTGACATTGCCTTTCTTTGAGATTGGAATGAAAATTGACTTTTTCCAGTCCTGTGACCTCTGCTGAGTTTTTCAGATTTTCTGGCATATTGATTGCAACACTTAACCAGCATCATCTTTTAGGATTTGAAATATATCAACTGAAATTCCATCACCTCCACTAGCTTTGTTTGTAATGATGCTTCCTAAGACTCACTTGACTTTGCATTCTGGGATGTCTGGCTCTAGGTGAGTGATCACACCATCATGGTTATCTGGGTCATGAAGATCTTTTTCTGTATAGTTCTTCTTTGTATTCTTGCCACCTCTTCATTTTACCTTCAGCTTCTTTTAGGTCTGTCTTTTATTGTGCTCATGTTTGCATCAAATGTTCTCTTGGAATCTCTAATTTTCTTGAAGAGACCTCTAGTCTTTCCCATTCTGTTGTTTTCTTCTATTTCTTTGCAGTGATCACCAGGGAAGGGTTTCTTATCTTTCTTTGCTATTCTTTATAACTCTACATTCAAATGGGTATATTTTTCCTTTTCTCCTTTGAGTTTCACTTCATTTCTTTTCTTAGCTATTTGTAAGGCATCTTCAGACAACCATTTTGCATTTTTGCATTTTTTTCTCCTTAGGGATGGTCTTGATCACTGTCTCCTGTATAATGTCACAAACCTCCATCCATAGTGTTTCAGGCACTCTGTCTATCAGAGCTCATCCCTTGATCTATTTGTCACTTCCAGTGTTTACAAATATGGCATTTTATTTAGGTCATATCTGGAAGGTTTCTATGAACAAAGCTGCTAGAAGAGATGGAATTCCAGCTAAACTATTTTAAATCCTAAAAGATGATGCTGTTAAAGTGTTGCACCCAATATGCCAGCAAATTTGGAAAACACAGCAGTGGCCACAGGACTGGAAAAGATCATTTTTCTTTCCAACTCCAAAAGAGGGCAATGCCAAAGAATGCTCAAACTACTGCACAATTGCACTCATCTCACATGCTAGCAAAATAGTACTCAAAATTCTCTAAGCCAGGCTTCAATAGTACATGAGCTGTGAACTTTCAGATGTTCAAGCTAGATTTAGAAAAGGCAGAGGAACCAGAGATCAAATTGCCAATATCAATTATATCATTGAAAAGGCAAGAAAATTCCAGAAAAACATCTGCTTTTAATTAAGCCAAAGTTTTTGACTCTGTAGTTCACAAAATACTGTGGAAAACTCTTCAAGAGATGGGAATACCAGACCAGCTTAGCTGCCTCCTGAGAAATCCGTATGCAGCTCAAGAAGCAACAGTTAGAACCAGATATAGAACAACAGACTGGTTCCCAGTTAGGGAAGGAATGCATCAAGGCTGTATATTGTCACCCTGCTTATTTAACTTATATGCAGAGTACATCATGTGAAATGCCAGGCTCAATGAAGCACAAGCTGGAATCAAGATTGCCAGGAGAAATATCAATAACCTCAGATATGCAGATGGCCCCACCCTTATGAGGAGAAGGCAATGGCACCCCACTCCATTACTCTTGCCTGGAGAATCCCATGGATGGAGGAGTCTGGTAGGCTACAGTCCATGGGGTCGCTAAGAGTCGGACACGACTGAGCGACTTCACTTTCACTTTTCACTTTGATGCATTGGAGAAGGAAATGGCAACCCACTCCAGTGTTCTTGCCTGGAGAATCCCAGGGACGGTGGAGCTTGGTGGGCTGCCATCGATGGGGTCGCACAGAGTCGGACACGACTGACACGACTTAGCAGTAGCCACCTTTATGGCAGAGAGTGAAGAGGAACTAAAGAGCCTCTTGATGAAAGTGAAAGTGGGAATTGAAAAAGTTGGCTTAAAATGCAGCATTCAAAAAGCTACGATCATGGCATCTGGTCCCAACACTTCATGGCAAATAGATAGGGAAACAATGTAAACAGTGACAGTTTTTTTTTTTTTTTTTTCCCCTTGGGCTCCAAAATCACTGCAGGTGGTGACTGCAGCCATTAAATTAAAAGACGCTTGGCCTTGGAAGAAAAGTTATGAACAACCTAGACAGCGTATTAAAAAGCAGAGACATTATTTTGTCAACAAAGGTCCATCTAGTCAAAGGTATGGTTTGTCCAGTAGTCATGTATGAATGTGAGAGTTGGACTATAAAGAAAGCTGAGCACTGAAGAATTGATGCTTTTGAAGTGTGGTGTTGGAGAAAACTCTTGAGGACCCTTGGACTGCAAGGAGATCCAACCAGTCCATCCTAGAGGAGATCAGTCCTGAATATTCATTGAAACGACTGGTACTGAAGCTGAAACTCCAATACTTTGGCCACCTAATGCAAATAAATGACTCAGTGGAAAAACCAAACCTTGATGATTTGAATGATTGAAGGCTGGAGGAGAAGAGGACAACAGAGGATGATGTGGTTGGATGGCATTACTGACTCGATGGACATGAGTTTGAGCATGCTCCAGGAGTTGTTGATGGACAGGGAAGCCTTGAATGCTGCAGTCCATGTGGTCGCAAACAGTTGGACATGACTGAGCGACTGAACTGAACTGAACTGAATGGTCTATACGTTTTCCCTACTTTCTTCAACTGAAGTCTAAATTTTGCAATAAAAGATTCATGATCTGAGCCATAGTCATGTCCCAGTCTTGTCTTTTATGACTGTTTAGAGCTTTTCCATCTTTCACTGAAAAGAAATAATCAATCTGATTTCAGTATTGGCCATCTTGTGATGTCCATTTGTAGAGTCTTCTTTTGTGTTGTTGGAAGAGGGTGTTTACTATGACCAGTGCATTCTCTTGACAACTCTATGTTAGCCTTTGCCCCGCTTCATTTTGTACTCCAAGGCCAAATTTGTCTGTTAACCCAGGTATTTCATGACTTTGTTCTTTTGCATTCCAGTCCTCTATGATGAAAAGGAAATCTTTTTTGAGAGTTCTAGAAGGTCTTGTAGGTCTTCATAGGATCATTCAACTTCAGCTTCTTCACCATTACTGGTTTCAGCATAGACTTGGTTTACTGTGATATTGAATGGTTCGCCTTGGAAACAAACAGAGATCATTCTGTCATTTTTGAGATCGCACCCAAGTACTGCATTTTGGATTCTTTTGTTGACTATGAGGGCTACTCCATTTCTTCCAAGAGATTCCTGTCCATGGCAGTAGATATAATGGTCACTGAATTAAATTCATCCAACCAGTTCACTGTTTCCTAAAATGTCAATGTTCACTCTTGTTATTTTCTGTTTGACCACTTCCAGTTTACCTTGATTCATGGACCTAACATTCCAGGTTCCTATTCAGTATTGTTCTTTACAGCATCAGACTTTACTTCCATCACCAGTCACATCTACATCTGGGTGTTGTTTTTTCTTTGGCTCCATCTCTTCATTCTTTCTGGGGTTATTTCTCCACTCTTCTCCAGTAGCATATTGGGCACCTACCAATCTGAGGAGTTCATCTTTCAGTGTCATATGTTTTTGCCTTTTCATATTGTTCATGGGGTTCTCAAGGCAAGAATACCAAAGTGGTTTGCCAATCCTTTCTCCAGTGGATGATGTTTTGTTATACAAAACACATTTTTATGAGACAACAAAACGTGCTATGTTATGTCATACACATTTTGTCTCTACAAGGCTAATACCACCAATTGTCTGAAATGAGTTTGTATTTCATGCTAAACCTGATTTTCTGATTTAAATTTATTCTTCTTTTCACTTTGGTTGGAATTAATTTGGCCTCACTTAGAAATAATCAAACAGGAAAACAAAACAATAAATATTTCCATCAAAAACAAAATATATCCACTAAAGGAGTATATGATAAAGCAAGTTTTTCTACATCTTGAACACCATCAATAAATATGTAGCTGTGAGACTCTTGGGTCTTCCCAGGTGCCTCAGATGGTAATGAATCTGCCTGCAATGCAGGAGACACAGGTTTGATTCCTGGGTTGGGAAGATCCTGTGGAGAAAGGAATGGAAAATCCACTCCAGTGTTCTTGCCTAGGGAATTCCATGGACAAAGGAACCTTACAGGTTACAGTGATGCTGGTGTTGCAAGCACCACAAACAAATAAATCTAGTAGAGGTGACAGAATTCCAGCTGAGCTATTTCAACTCCTAAAAGATGATGCTTTGAAAGTGCTGCACTCAATATACCAGCAAATAAGGAAAACTCAGCAAACCCACCTGACTGGAAAGGTCAGTGCCAAAGAACATCCAAACTAATACACAGTTGCACTCATTTCACATGTTAGCAAAATAAAGTGTAAAATTCTCCAAGCTAGGCTTCAACAGTACATGAACTGAGAACTCTGAGATGGTCAAGCTGGATTTAGAAAAGGCAGAGCAACCAGAGATCAAATTGCCAACATCTCTTGGATCATAGAAAAAGCAAGATAGTTCCAGAAAAGCATCTACTTCTGTTTCATGACTATGCTAAAGTCTTTGACTGTATGAATCACAACAAAATGGAAAATTCTTAGAGAGATGGGAATACCAGGCCACTTTACTTGCCTCCTATGAAACCTGTATGGAGGTAAAGAAGCAACGATTAGAACGAGACCTGCACCAATGAACTGGGTGAAAATTGGTAAAGGAATACATCAAAGATGTATATTGTCACCTTGCTTATTTAACTTCTATGCAGAGTACATCATGAGAAACGCTGGGCTGGAAGAAGCACAAGCCTGAATCAAGATTGTTAGGAGAAATATCAATAACCTCAGATGTACAGATGATACCACCTTACTGCAGAAAATGAAGAGGAACAAAATAGCCTCTTGATGAGAGTGAAAGAGGAGAGTGAAAAAGTTGTCTTAAAATTCAACATTCAAAAAACTAAGATCATGGCATCTGGTCCCGTTACCTCATGGCAAATAGATGGGGAAACAATGGAAACAGTGACAGACTTTATTTTGTTGGGCTCCAAAATCAATGCAGATGGTGACTACAGCCATGAAATTAAAAGACGCTTGCTTCTTGGAAGAAAAAAAGCTATGGTGAACCTAGACAATGTATTAAAAAGCAAAGACATCACTTTGCCGACAGTGGTCTGTCTAGTCAAAGCTATGGTTTTTCCAGTGGTCATATATGGGTGTGAGAGTTGGACCATAAAGAAGGTTGAGCATGGAAGAATTGATCCTTTTGAACTGTGGTGTTGGAGGACTCTGGAGAGTCTCTTAGACAGCAAGATCAAGCCAGTCAATCCTAATGGAAATCAATCCTGAATATTTATTGGAAGGACTGTGCCTGAAACTGAAGCTCCAGTACTTTGGCCACTTGATGCAAAGAGCCAACTCATTGGAAAAGACCCTGATTCTGGGTAAGATTGAGGGCAGAGGAGAAAGGGAAGATAGAAGATGAGATGGTTGGATGGCATTACCGACTCAATGGATATGAGTTTGAGCAAGGTCTGGGAGATGGTGAAGAACAGGGAATCCTGACTTGCTATAGTTCACGGGGTCGCAAAGATTCAGACATGACTCAACGATTGAACAAATGAGATTTTTAGTAGATTTTGTAAAATATCTTCTGAAATTTTCTATTTAGAAAATATCTAGAAACCAAAACTTTATCATCAGTCACTATAATGTCTAACCCCAGTAGCTTTTACTTTGAGAAATTAAATTTCAGTTTGGCAATAGAAATGTACAAAATCACATCAAAAGCCCCCCCAGGCTTTATTTTCAGAAACTTTTACTACAATTTCTAATTGCCTAGAATTTTGTTTTAACATTAACTTAAGAAAAGAACAAAGCAAAATAACAACATCAGAGTATGAAAACTCTGGGACATCATAAATGCATAGATTTCATTTCTTTTTGAGAATTAAAATATTTATTTGAACATAAAGTTAGTGTTTTTTTGATGATAACTGTCTAAAACCAAGTCAACAAATTTGCCTTTTTACATAACTCTATATTATACTGTTAACCATATCAGATTATTAGAAATCTGTATTATGAAGATACATTTTTAATATTTTCTTTTGTAAAAGGAAATATATACATTTCTTCTATATATATATTTGGCTGCATTGTGTCTTAGCTGTGGGACACAGGAGCTTTGTTGCATCCAGCATAATGTTTCATTGCAGTGCATAGTTTCTCCAGTTGTGTGGTGTGGGCTCAGTAGTTCCTGTGTGTGGGCTTCAGGTCACATGGGCTGCAGTAGTTTCGGTGTGCCAGCTTTGTTTTCCCACATCATATGGAGATCTTAGTTCTCCAACCAGGAATCAAACCGGCATCCCCTGGACCACCAGAAAATTCCCTGAAGGTCTTTTTTTTTTTTTTTTAAGTCTGTGATTTTTCTTCACAAAATGATAAGAAAATATCTTACATGGTCAAACTATCTCTTTGCATACAGCACAGTTAATAGTATGTCTGAAATGTCAATAAATATAAGAATAGGCCTGCTGCTGCTGCTGCTGCTACTAAGTCGCTTCAGTCGTGTCCAACTCTGTGCAACCCCATAGACGGCAGCCCATCAGGCTCCCCCATCCCTGGGATTCTCCAGGCAAGAACACTGGAGTGGGTTGCCATTTCCTCCTCCAATGCATGAAAGTGAAAAGTGAAAGTGAAGTTGCTCAGTCGTGTCTGACTTCCTAGCGACCCCATGGACCACAGCCTACCAGGCTCCTCCATCCATGGGATTTTCCAGGCAAGAATAATGGAGTGAGTGCCATTGCCTTCTCTGAAGACTAGGCCTAGGAGTTAATTAATTGAAAATAAAAACTGCCTGCTCCATTCTAATTGAGAACCTTGGAAATGAGATTCAGAATCTATTTGTTTAAAAAATCCTTCAGTATGTTGAACACAGGGACTCGGGAAATCATACTTGATAATATACTCACAACTTTTTTTTTTTCCCAAAATTTTTAAACTTTTACTAATGGGGGAAAGACAAACCAGAAATTTGTTATTTAAATTTAAAATTTTGTATTTAGTATTGTAACCTGTCTTGTCTTTGATATCCCAGCTCTTATTTCTGACCCTCAGTTCAGTTCAGTCATTCAGTCGTGTCTGACTCTCTGCGACCCCATGAACCGCAGCACTCCAGGCCTCCCGGTCCATCACCAACTCCCGGAGTTCACTCAGACTCATGTCCATCGAGGCAGTGATGCCATCCAGCCATCTCATCCTCTGTCATCCCCTTTTCCTCCTGCCCACAATCCCTACCAGCATCAGAGTCTTTTCCAATGAGTCAACTCTTCGCATGAGGTGCCCAAAGTACTGGAGTTTCAGCTTTAGCATCATTCCTTCCAAAGAAATCCCAGGGCTGATCTCCTTCAGAATGGACTGGTTGGATCTCCTTGCAGTCTAAGGGACACACAAGTCTTCTCCAACACCACAGTTCAAAAGCATCAGTTCTTCGGTGCTCAGCCTTCTTCACAGTCCAACTCTCACATCCATACATGACCATTGGAAAAACCATAGCCTTGACTAGACGGACCTTAGTCGGCAAAGTAATGTCTCTGCTTTTGAATATGCTATCTAGGTTGGTCATAACTTTTCTTCCAAGGAGTAAGCGTCTTTTAATTTCATGGCTGTATCACCATCTGCAGTGATTTTGGAGCCCCCAAAATAAAGTCTGACACTGTTTCCACTGTTTCCCCATCTATTTCCCATGAAGTGATGGGACCAGATGCCATGATCTGAGTTTTCTGAATGTTGAGTTTTAAGCCAACTTTTTCACTCTCCTCTTTAACTTTCTTTCTTTCTTTCTTTTTTTTCCTCTTTCACTTTCAAGAGGCTTTTTAGCTCCTCTTCACTTTCTGCCATAAGGGTGGTGCCATCTGCATATCTGAGGTTATTGATATTTCTCCCAGCAATCTTGATTCCAGCTTGTGTTTCTTCCAGTCCAGCGTTTCTCATGATGTACTCTGCATATAAGTTAAATAAGCATGGTGACAATATACAGCCTTGATGTACTCCTTTTCCTATTTGGAACCAGTCTGTTGTTCCATGTCCATTTCTAACTGTTGCTTCATGACCTGCATACAGATTTCTCAAGAGGCAGGTCAGGTGGTCTGGTATTCCCATCTCTTTCAGAAGTTTCCACAGTTTATTGTGATCCACACAGTCAAGGCTTTGGCATAATCAATAAAGCAGAAATAGATGTTTTTCTGGAACTCTCTTGCTTTTTCCATGATCCAGTGGATGTTGGCAATTTGATCTCTAGTTCCTCTGCCTTTTCTAAAACCAGCTTGAACATCAGGAAGTTCACAGTTCACGTATTGCTGAAGCCTGGCTTGGAGAATTTTGAGCATTAGTTTACTAGCGTGTGAGATGAGTGCAATTGTGCGGTAGTTGGAGCATTCTTTGGCATTGCCTTTCTTTGGGATTGGAATGAAAACTGACCTTTTCCTGTCCTGTGGCCACTGCTCAGTTTTCCAAACTTGCTGGCATATTGAGTGCAGCACTTTCACAGGATCACCTTTCAGGATATGAAAGAGCTCCACTGGAATTCCATCACCTCCACTAGCTTTGTTCGTAGTGATGCTTTCTAAGGCCCACTTGACTTCACATTCCAGGATGTCTGGCTCTAGGTGAGTGATCACACCATCGTGATTATCTGGGTCGTGAAGATCTTTTTTGTACAGTTTTTCTGTGTATTCTTGCAACCTCTTCTTAATATCTTCTGCTTCTGTTAGGTCCAGACCATTTCTGTTCTTTATCGAGCCCATCTCTGCATGAAATGTTCCCTTGGTATCTCTAATTTTCTTGAAGAGATCTCTAGTCTTTCCCATTCTGTTCTTTTCCTCTATTTCTTTGCATTGATCACTGAAGAAGGCTTTCTTATCTCTTCTTGCTATTCTTTGGAACTCTGCATTCAGATGTTTATATCTTTCCTTTTCGCCTCTCTTCCATTTTGCTTTTATGCATTTCTTTTCCATGGGGATGGTCTCGATTCCTGTCTCCTCTACAATGTCACGAACCTCATTCCATGGTTCATCAGGCACTGTATCTATCAGATCTAGGCCCTTAAATCTATTTCTCACTTCCACTATATAATCATAAGGAATTTGATTTAGGTCATACCTGAATGGTCTAGTGGTTTTCCCTACTTTCTTCAATTTCAGTCTGAATTTGGTAATAAGGAGTTCATGATCTGAGCCACAGTCTGCTTCTGGTCTTGTTTTTTGTTAACTGTATAGAGCTTCTCCATCTTTGGCTGCAAAGAATATAATCAATCTGATTTCAGTGTTGACCATCTGATGATGTCCATGTGTAGAGTCTTCTCTTGCGTTGTTGGAAGAGGGTGTTTGCTATGACCAGTGCATTTTTTTGGCAAAACTCTATTAGTCTTTGCCCTGCTTCATTCTGCATTCCAAGGACAAATTTGCCTGTTACTCCAGGTGTTTCTTGACTTCCTACTTTTGCATTCCAGTCCCCTATAATGAAAAGGACATCATTTTGGGGTGTTAGTTCTAAAAGGTCTTTTAGGTCTTTATAGAACCATTCAACTTCATCTTCTTCAGCATTACTGGTTGGGCATAGACTTGGATTACCATGATATTGAATGGTTTGCCTTGGAAAGGAAAGTAACATAAAGGAAGATGATGAGTTTATATTACTTGTCTAAAACTTATTCAAATTCATTTTCTGTTTTCTGTTTGCTTCAAGCTATATTCTTCTTTGTTTAGTGAGATATGCTTGATATATAACACTGATTTAATTTTAGATGTATAATATAATGATTTGGTATATGTATGTGTTGCAAAATTATCACTGTAAATCTATTTAATCTCAATCACACAGAATTACAACATTTTTTTCTTGTGATGAGAACTTTTAAGATTTACTATCTTACCAACTTTCCAATATACAGTATATATTTTTGTTACCTATTGTCACAATTAGCATCTTCCCAGGTGACGAAGTAGTAAAGACTCTGCCTGCAAATGCAGGGAATGCAAAGAGACACAAGTTTCATCTCTGAGTCAGGAAGATGCCCTGGAATAGGAAATGATATGCCATACCAGTATTTTTACTTGGAGAATTCCTTGGACAGAGGAGTCTGCTGGATTCCAGTCAGGATTGGAAAGAATACAGCATAACTGAGCAACTGCACACACATAGTCATAATTACACCCTTAGGAATAGTTATCTAATAGCTGGAAGTATATACCTTTTGATCATCTTCACCCATTTTGCTGACCTCCTAACCACTGCCTCTGGCCCCACCAATCTGTTCTCTGCATATATAAGTTTTTGTTGTTGTTATTGTTTTTTAGATTTCACATATACATGGGATCATACAGCATACGTCTATCTCTGTCTGACTTTTCTCACTAAGCCTAATGCCCTAGGTCCATTCACATTGTTGTAGATGGCAGAATTTCCTTCTTTTTGTGACTGAATAATATACCAATCTATGTATATACCACATTTTCTTTATTCATTCGTCAGTGGATACTTCAGCTACTTTGATATCTTGGCTATTGTAAATTATGCTGCAATGAACCTGGAAGTGCACATATGTTTTCAAGATATTTTCTTTGTTTTGAATAAATACTGACAGTGGGATTGCTGAATCAAAGGCTAGATTCTTGACATTGTTCTTATGAAGTTTTTCTAACCTCTGTAAAATTCTTCTAAAATCAGGATAAAATTCATCTTAAACCAAGTTTAGGCTCTCCAGCCTTTAGAGTCAATGCTATTTAGCATTCTATCCACCAATGATATGCCTGATTATTTGACTGTTGGATTTTGTGTTACATTAGCTCTTTTCAGGCACAAAACAAAAATACTGTTTGCTAGGTGTGTGTGAATATTCCACCTAAGATTTACAATAGATTATAAAACATGCATTCTAGGAATGAATAAAATTGTCATTCTGAAAACATTTGACAAGAAAACCATATGAATTATTTTTGTGTTAGAGAGGTTTTATTTTCATGCTGTTTTATTTCCAGATTAGCTTAAGTGTGTGGATACAAAAAACAAAACAAAACAAAGCAAAACAAACTATGTTCAATTTGACCTTTCATAGTTAGGTTCATAAAGGGAATGACATTTTAAAATTTTTTTATAGAAAATCTGCTTTGTTTAATGTTTAACAGGGGTAGGATGTACCTCTGTCCATTCTACCCAGTTTCCAGTGATGAGGTTCTCCTTTCTCACAATTATTACCTCTCCAGGTGTTGAAGACACTTGTCTGCTAATTCAGGAGACCTGCAAATATCATTCCAGATAAGGCTGAGCAAGTCTTGGCATGATTGGCAGGATGTGTTAAGGTGGAAGTTCCATGGGTAGTGGACTGGCATCTGTAGATTGAGGTCCACCCCACCACTAGAGCCATCCTGCTCTCCAGGTAATGAGCTATCTCTCTGAATTCACTGGGCTTCCACAAGTCTCCCTACCGCTGGCCTCTCAGCATGATGGGCAATCTCCCTGTGAGGATGCCATTTCTTGCCACATGAAAGCCATATAAATTAAAAAATATTCTTTTTGTGATAAAGTTGCTCTTACAGGTATATGATAAAAATAAATTTAAAATGAGAGGATGAGCATCAAGACTTTTTTTTTAAGTCTTCTATTCATTTTGAAATCTTGCTTAATTGGGATCCTTTGCCAACACCCTCCAATAAAAGAATACTGTATTTGCACTTATATTCATCTTTAACTCACAATTGAGAATCACCTTCATTTTCTTGGCAGAAGTAGTTTTTTTCTCTTTCCTTGCAACTTGACTTTTAATAATAAAACTGCTTAATTTTGGTGTTCATAAACTTAGATAAAGTCAAGGTTGTGTTAGTATCATTTTGGTTTACTTGCACAAAATTTTAGTTACTCTGCAGTTTTTCATTCTTATGGTATCCATTTTCCATTCTTTCAATATTTATTGTGCAGAGCCTACTGATATCATAGTTGACAAGTCTGTGACATTTGCTGCCAAGAATCATGATCTATTGGGGGTTGGGGTACAGATGAAGATGGATGGATTGACATATGAAACGAAAGTGCTGAATCTTTACAAACTAGCTAAACTCTTAAGAGACTTCTGTGTACCTATCTGTGTATGAGTGTGCTTGTGCTATTTGCTCAGTCCTGTCTGACTCTTTGCAATCCCATAGACTGTAACTTGCCAGGCTCCTCTGTCTAATTGAAAATTTTTATCATATTTAAGAATCATACTTCATGCAAACATGGTTGGACCTAGAGATTATCATATTAAGTGAAGTAAGTCAGACAGGGAAAGATAAATACCATATGATATCACTTATATGTGGAATCAAATATATGACAGAAATGAACCTATCTTCCCTGATAGCTCAGTTGGTAAATAATCCGCCTGCAATAAAGGAGATCCTGGCTTGATTTCTGGAATGGGAGGATCCAGTAGAGAAGGGCTACGCTAACCACTCCAGTATTCTTGGGCTTCCCTGGTGGCTCAGCTGGTAAAGAATCTGCCTATAATGTGGGAGACCTGGGTTCAATCCCTGGGCTGGGAAGAACCCCTGGAGAAGAGAAAGGCTACTCACTCTGGTAATCTGGCCTAGAGAATTCCATGATTCCATGGACTGTATAGTCCATGGGGTTACAAAGAGTTGGACACGACTAAGCGACTTTCACTTCACTTCAATGAAACAGAAACTGCCGACATAGAGACATGGATTCAATCCCTGGGTTGGGTAGATCCCCTGGTGAAGGAAATGACAACACTCCATTATCCTTGCCTGGGAAATCTCAAGGACAGAGGAGCCAGGCAGGCTACCGTCCATGGAGTCACAAAAGAATTGGAAACCACTTAGCCACCAAACAACAACTCCTGTCACTGAGAGCACTTTGATTTTCCAGCAGGTTGGAAGCAGAGAGGATCGATTGGCCATCTGATGCTCAACCAGGAAACAAAAGGGTAGATGGGAGTCTGGAGGGTTGAGAAGTGCTGTGTCCAGTCTCTCTAAGATGTTGACTCTCCTCTGGAGGCCCTGTGAGGTTGCAGAAGGAAGTAAGAGCCATTACGTAAACCCAAATGGGATCTTTTTGTGACTAAGGGGAAATGCCCCAGAAGCAGCAGGCTTGTATCCCTGCTTTGGGGGAATTACTTGGAGAAAGTGTCACAGCTCAAGGCAGTAGATATCAAATTATGTATGTTCAAGCCCTCTTTAAAGGGAGAATTTTCTCATCGTCCTTTAAGTTGAGGTGAACTGATTTAATTATAGTATACTTTAAAAGCATACAAACTTAGCTGTAGGTATAAATCCCTTGTGTTTATAGCTCTGTGTTATTGCTGTTGTTCAATGGCTAAGTCGTATCTGACTCTGTGATGCCAAGGACTACAACCTACCAGGCTCCTCTCTCCATGGGATTTCCCAGGCAAGAATACTGGAGTGGGTTGCCATTTCTTATTCCAGGCAATCTTCCTGACTCATGGATTGAACTCATGTCTCCTGCAATGGCAGGCAAATATTTTACTTCTGAGTCACCAGAGAAGTCCATTTATAGTTCTTTCACACTGACTTCCCTGGTGGCTCAGATGGTAAAGTGTCTGTCTACAATGCAGGAGACCCGGGTTCAATCCCTCGGTTGGGAAGATCCCCTGGAGAACGAGATGGCAACCCACTCCAGTATTCTTGCCTGGGGAATCCCATGGATGGAGGAGCCTGGGAGGCTACAGTCCACGTGGTCCCAAAGAGTCGGACACGACTGAATGACTTCACTTTCACACCCATGAAACAAAAATATTTAAAATATTTATAGGTAGTATACAAAAGATATAACAAATATATAAAACCACTTCAATCTACCAATTTTAATATTAAAAATGTCTTCTCAAAGTGCATCAGACACATACAATAAAGAACATGAATCAAGTATAAAGTATATGAATTTTACATATATTATGTAATATTTATATTCACCTGAAAAAACCCTAAGGGTCAAGGTGAACTATTTACAGCAGCCCAGAGGACTCACTCATGGCCTTTTGAAGTCAACACTGTCAGTTAGCCACCACCTTTGCCTCAGAATTGTACAGTGTGCACTTTTTCGTGTCTAACTTCTTTCTCTTTTACATTGTCTTTGATATCCTTCAAAATAGTGTTATCTTAATATAATAAAAGCTGGTTCTTGCTGTGATACAGCAATTGTACTGCAGAGATGAGTCCAAGATGATGATCAAGGCCAATGCTCTGCGACATTTGGATCTACCAGACCACATGCATCCTGTGATTGGGCAACCCTTTCACTGTTTTTGTCTAATATCTTTTTTTTTTTTTTTTTTTTTGGTATTACAACTATCACAAAAGTAAAAAATTAAAAAAAATTTAGCAGATCGTTTTATAACTCTAAACCTGTGGACCTGAAGTTGGCATATTCTGATTCAGAGGAGTAATTATTGATAACTAACCATAGAAACCTTAAAAGATATTTGAGTAACAGCAGTCTAGATGGGCTTTCACTGGGAAGCTCTTTTAGAAGAGGAGAAGCAAAAAGTCTCTTTCCTCAGTTCACATTGTATCTAGGGGCTTGTGCTGATTCTAGATGACATTTGTTTTTAGCTAATGGGTTGTTTTCTTTCTTTTTTTTAAAAAATAAATTGGTATAATTTATTGGAGGTCAATTTGGCAGCACGGATGCATTTTAGTGCATACTCCTTTTTTTTTTTTTTTTTACAATATTGTATTGGTTTTGCCATACATCAACATGAATCTGCCACAGGTATACATGTGTTCCTCATCCTAAACCTAACTCCCTTCTCCCTCCCCATACCATCCCTCTGGGTCGTCTCATCTTTTCAGCTTACCTGGACAAAATATGAACTTATCCCATTAATTCTGACAATACTTTCAGGTTCTTCAGAAACTGAATCTGTGTTCAGCACTAAGTTTGAGAGAAAGTTACAATAGGGACCCTTCAAATAACTAGACCAGTGTCCATAATGTCAGAATAATGTTCTCCTTTTGTAACCAAGTGAATTGATAAAAAAAATTGACACTAGCACAGCTCTGTTCTCAGGAGGGCTGTTAGAAAGGCTATGGAATGAAATTAGGGACAATAAAAGGACCCTGTATGTCATTTGTAAAATTCTTTATAGCAGCCCTTGAAATTAAATGCATTCTTTATAGCTATGCTTATACTGTAGTTTTATTCAAGTACTTATTTGAGATCTTTGGGGAAGAGTGTTCTTACAGGCATCGAAAAAGTTGTAAAAGTGAGGTGAAAGTAGAAATAAATAAATGCTAGTGCTTAAACAAGATTTTCCAGTTTTCAAGGCTCCAACAGAGACCATATAAACCCATAATTAATAACTTGTCAGTTAGATAATAACTCTTTCTTTTATTTATGTGTGGATTCAAACTGTCTTTTTATTTCAGAAACAAAACAAACATGGATGCACTCAAAATCAGGCTATTGAAGGAAACGACTTGAATGTCAAATGGGTTTCAGTCGTTTTCTACACTGCTCACAACACTTTCAACACTTACTGAAAAACTATGATATAGCATAAATCACAACAAGTTGGGTAATTTTTATTACTGTAATCCCAAATGGCCAGGTGGTGGACTAAAAACTCTAAATTTTTCTCTAGACTTCACTAAGTTCTGTTAGGTAAACACTTTTGGCTTCTCAGGGAAAGATTCCTCCCACAGCTTTTGCTATTGTTTGGTTTCCTGTTTTGGGTAAGACCTCCGTTGAACATAATCAACCTACTGGTCAAACTACTATACAAACTAACCAACCACCATGTAAAAAAATATTTGGTTCTAAATTCTTCTGCCATGAAGAGCAGAAAATCTGTTCTAGATGTCTGAAGGAGCTATGGGTTTCTCAAAACTACTTTTGTTGGATAAGAAAGAGTACAAATGAAAGAATAACTATAGAAAAATTAATTTTCAACGAAGGAATAGATATGAGTCTAAAATGATAAATCCCAGGAGGGATCATGCTTTTTGGTACTGATCATGCAGCCATAAAGAATTGTGCCATCTTCACTTTGGGAGTGCACTTTGCAGTAGTTATTAATGCTATTTTGCAGGTATCTGTGAGTCTCCTTGATTTCTGTAGAAACAATTTCATGCCCTTTGAAGTTGGCTTTTGCCAGGTGACTTGCCTTGCCAGCCAAATGTAAGGAGTGATTCAAGTCATTTCTGGAAAGAAGTTTTAAGGGATACTGTGACTTGCCTCAGTCTTTCTCTCTGAAATGGTGACTCGAGACATTGGCTGCTGCATTCACACGGTTCCTTCCCAGAATGAGGATAATGCAGGACAGAACCACAGCCAGATGCGGAGGAACTAGGGTCATCAAAGAGAAATACTCCTTGTGCTTCAAGGCACTGAAATTGGGGTGTTTATATTATTGAGTCTTCACTTACTGTGTTCCATGTCATCCACTCTCTGTGGCAAGAGTCAGCAGAAAAAGACAACAGCTCACACCCACCTACATGCTCAGAGTCTAATATACTTGGGAAAAAGGCAAGAGAGATTGGAAAAGAGAGGGGAGTTATGGGCGGGAAGAATCATTGAGAGGAGGGGAGAGGAAAACCAGAATATATTTTGATTGTTTTTCACTCAAATAATTAGTATCTGTGGTGTTCGTTTTTCTCACTTAAAAAGTATATTATGAAGAAAATAACTTGAGAAGAAAAGCATAAAAGCTTATTTTAAGTAAATTCCCATATAATTTTATTTTGGTACACACATATGATGATTGAAGATTAAAAGAGCCTATAAAATTCATGTTCCAGTGTGAAATGATTGATTGTGGTCTTAAACGTTTCTGAGGACGTTCAGAAACCACTGATGATGACTGTTGGCAAAAGTAGCTGGTGTATTTGCAGATGATGAGTGTGTTTGCATGATGACAACAAATATAACGTATGTTGAAAAATGGGGAGTTCGAATCTGCAAACACTTCTTGTGAACATCATCAGTCAGCTACACAGACTCAGTATTTATTTTGCTTTGACTGAAGCGACTTAGCAGCAGCAGCAGTAGCAGCAGCAGCAGCAGAGACACTGCTAAGAAGAAACAACATTCTAATTCTAAATAAGTCAATTTGTTTGCTACTAAAATTACCCATTCAATCCCAACAGAAGAGACTGTACATATTAAGTATGCCACAAACAAAAAGAATCAGAACAGAAAGACAGATGCACTCAGAGTCTTCCATTAGGTTCTGAACCTAATTCAATTCAAGGATCACTCAGTGTTTACCACATGCTTTGTTCGTGAACCATGATGTATTGTTCCCATTATTTAACAAAGAAAAACAATAGCAGCCATAAGAAAACAACAGCAGCTAACTCTCAGAATGGTTACTGAGTGAGGACTTGGGAAAAGTGCTTTAATATGGAAGGTTGTTTAATCCTCTCCATCACACTCTTAGTAAGGGACTATCGATCCTGTTATAGGAGGAAGACATTGGGACAGAAAGAGGGCAAGTGACTTGCCAGCAGTCTCCTGGCATACAAGTAGTTAAATCAAGAATTGAACCCAGATAGTGGGGTTACAGGGTCAGAAGTCCTCTCTTTGCTGGAAAGAGAGTAGGAAATTAGAGGACTCAAAGTATAAAGTCAGAGTCTAATTTCCAATAATTGTGATTGGCTTTTATTAATGTTTTGTATTTAAAATTGTGAAATACTATTAAAATGACAAAAATATATTTTTAAATGGAAACTACTTTTTATCTTCTTACTTTCTGTGGCTAAACTCTTTGCTTTTCCATTGTTATTCTAGATATTTTTCAAAACCTTACAGAATTTTTATATAGTTATTAAACTTATAGAATAATTTTATATTTTATTTATTTTTCCACTAAATAATTCTCTATAGCAATGCAGGTTTAAAATTTTTACATTTTTAATGGATGTCTAATATTCCATGGTGTTGATGTATTAGAATTTATTATATGATTTCCTGCTATTGGCCATTTAAGTTTTTCTTGATTATTTCATTTTATAAATAATGCCATAATGGGTTTTAATGAACAATTTTCTTACAAAAATATATTATCATGGATCTACTTATAATTCATAAGTTTTATTGCCTAAAGTAAAATTATGTCTTTGTTTATTCTGTCATCAGTGTATAAATGCAATGCTATTACTATAATTTTAACAACATTTGGAATTGTAATTATTTTAAGTTTTGGCTGTTTTAGAGGGTAAGGATTGGTATATGCTATTTAATTGGTTTTATTGATGTATTGGGGTCATGAATTGATGCCCTATCTTTTGATTTACTAAAAAAATATGTAGCATCTTCATTTCCTATCATAATTGTTGTTTTTATTTGACAGTTCATACAGTGTTGCATTCTGCTTAAATAATTAGTCTACTCAAAGTTATATACTTTATTGGAATTGATTGAGCTCTTTGAGACTGCTCATCCACTTCAGGGAAATACTTTGTGTTTCATAGCTGTACCCAACCTCCCCACTCATCTTGCATACTGGAATCTGGAAATTTAAGGGAACTATTTTATCCTTGCCATGGTAGGACAGGGGTCTTACATGATTGCCTGTCTTCTAGACATTCAGCAATTTCTGTGGGTCAGTGCTGATTCAGTTCTGGCCTCTGTACCAGTGATCTCTGAAGTATGAGGGATGCCATGGACGCCTTCTGACTTTGGGAATGACTCTGGGCTGAGCTATTTCAAATTCTGAAAGATGCTGCTGAAGTGCTACATTTAATACCTCAGCAAATCTGGAAAACTCAGCAGTGACCACAGGACTGAAAAAAGTTTCCATTCCAATCCCAAAGAAGGGTAATGCCAAAAAATGTTCAAACTACTGTAGAAGTGCACTCACTTCTTATTTTAGGAAGGTAATGTTCAAAATCCTTTAATCTAGGCTTCAGCAGTACACGAACCAAGAACTTCCAGAACTTCCAGATGTTCCAACTGGGTTTAGAAAAGGCAGAGGAACCAGAGATTAAATTGCCAACATTCTCTGGATAATGGAGAAAACAAAGGAATTCCAGAAAAACATCGACTTCTCCTTCATTGACTATGCTGTGGTTTTAACTGTGTGGATCACAACAAACTGGAAAATTCTTGGAGAGATGGGCATACCAGACCACGTTACCTGTATGAGGGTCAAGAAGCAACAGTTAGAACCAGACATGAAACAACAGACTGGCTCAAAGTTGGAAAAGGAATATAAGGCTGTATATTGTCACTCTGCTTATTTAACTTATATACAGAGTACCTCATGTGAAATGGCAGGCTGGATGAATCACAGCTGGAATTAAGATTGCTGAGAGAAATATCAACAACTTCAGATAAGCAGATGATACCACTCTAATGACAGAGAGTGAAGAGGAAACTAAAGAGCCTCTTGATGAGTGTAAAAGAGGTGAGTGAACTACCTGGCATGAAACTCAACATTAAAAAACTAAGATCATGGTATCTGGTCCCATCATTTCATGGCAAATAGAAAGGGAAAAAGTGTTGACAGATTTTATTTTTCTTGGGCTCCAAAATCCCTGTGGATGGTGACCTCAGTCATGAAACTAAAAGACACTTGCTCCTTGGAAGGAAAGTTATGGCATACCTAGACAACATATTAAAAAGAAGAGATATCACTTTGCTGACAAAGGTCCCACATAGTCACAACTAGGGGGCTTTCTTGGTGGCTCAGATGATGAAGAATCCACCTGCAATGCAGGAGACCTGGGTTCCGTCCCTGGGTGGAGAAGATTCCCAGGAGAAGGGATTAATTATTCACTCCAGTATTCTTACCTAGAGAATTCCATGGACAGAAGAAGCTGGTGAGCTAACTCTGTGCCTCAAATAGTCGGACATGACTGAGGGACTGACACTTTCATGGTTTTTCCAGTAGTCATGTATGGATGTGAGAATTGGACCATAAAGGAGGCTGAGCACTGAAGAATTGATGTTTTTGAACTGTTATGCTGGAGCAGACTCTTGAGAGTCTCTTAGACTGCAAGGAGATCAAACCAGTCATCCTAAAGGAAATCAACCCTGAATATTCATTGGAAGGACGAAGGCTTAAGGTGAAGCTCCAACACTCTGGTCACCTGATGGAAAGAGCTGACTCACTGGAAAAGACCCTGATGCTGGGAAAGATAAAGGGCAGGAGAAGAAGGGGTGACAGAGAATGAGATGTTTGGATGGCATCATTGACTCAATGGACATGAGTTTGAGCAAACTCTTAGACATAGTGAAGGACAGGGAAGCCTGGTCTGCTGCAGTCCCTGGCATCAGGAAGAGTCAGACATGACTGAGCGACTGAACAAAAACATTCATTGGAAGGACATGCTGAAACGGAAGCTCCAATACATTGGCCACGTGGTGGGAAGAGCTGACTCATTGGAAAAGATCCTGATGCTGGGAAAGATTGAAGGCAGAAAGAGAGGGGTGTGACTGAGGATGAGATGATTAGATAGCATCACTGACTCAGTGGACCTGAATTTGAGCAAACTTCAGGAGATAGTGAAGGACAAGGGAAACTGGCCATGCTGCAGTCCATGGAGAGAGGACTTAGTGACTGAATGAAAACAACAAAACTAGGTGCCCTTGCAGGAGTTCACACCCAGAATAGCAAATCCCGTGGACAGTAGCCCCCTTTTCTGATGGGAGGCCCCCCTTCTCCTGTAAACCCTGAACTCTCACTTGCAGGTGTGGTAGCTTGTGAACCCCCAGTACACACAGCAAAGGATCCAGAAGGCTGCCTCCCTTGGGTCATTTACCTAAACATCTGCCCCAGTGCAGCACTGGCATTTTTCCCTTTCCCACGTTAACATTAATCCTATGAGGGATTCTCTCCTAGATGATGTAAGCTGCCTGCACACGACAGGGAGAGGTTACCAGCAGCATCCACAGTTTTCCCAGTGGGTCCTGATCACACTGAACACAGTTTAGTATGTTTTATTGGACATTTCCCCTGTAGCTCCATTAGGAAAAGATGAGACTGGAGTATGTAATTCACTTCCCGACTCCCATCTTTGCATTGCCTGTTTTTTTTTTTTTTTGGTGTGTGTGTGTGATTTTATTTTTTCTTAAGATGTTATCCATCCTCCCTCCTTCTATGAGATTCAATGGGTGGGGATGGGGGACAGGAGGGAGTTGATTGCTAAACAAGAAACATTTAGATTTTTTTTAAATTTGCAAATCAAAATCTGATATGCAAACAGTAATATGCATACACCTGAAGCTCTATGACTTTTCACACAGTGAAAACCCCTGTGGCCATCACCTGGGTCACAAGGCCAAAGAGGAGCAGCACCCAGACTCTTCCATCCTGCCCCCTTCCCAGTCACCCAATATCCCTTGGTGCCAGTGGCCAGATGTGGTTTTCTCTTTTCTTTCCTCCTTTCTTTCTTTCTTTTTTTATTGTTGTTTGTCCCTCGTCCCCAACTTGAAGTAAGGAAAGTTTCCTAAAACTTTGGCCTGATGTTTTTAATCAGTTTTGATCAATTTTGATCCTAAATGAAATCAGTCCTGAATATTCATTGGAAAGACTGATGCTGAAGCTGAAACTCCAATACTTTGGTCACCTGATACAAGGAACTGACTCGTCAGAAAAGACCCTGATCCTGAGAGGGATTGGAGACAGGAGGAGAAGGGGACAAGAGAGGATGAGATGGCTGGATGGCATCACTGGCTTGATGGACCTGAGTCTGAGTGAACTCCAGGAGCTGGTGATGGACAGGGAAGCCTGGTGTGCTGCAGTCCATGGGGTCGCAAGGAGTTGGACATGACTGAGCGACTGAGCTGAACTGAACTGAACTGAATTCTCTTTATTTATTCTGCCTCATTATCTCTGCTTCTTGGACTCCAGTATTTTCCCCATTTGTTATCTATCTTATGAATATTTTCTATCTTAAACTATACTAATTCTAATTTCTGCAATGTCCAGCCAGTTTTTAAATCTATCTGGTGAATTATTTTTTCAGTGATACTATTTTAAATTTTTATTATTTTTATTTGATTTTCTATATGCATTCCAATTATGTGGTAAAATTCTTCATTTTTTCATCTATGTTCAAATATATTAATCATAATCATTTAGATTGGACAATTTCAGTCTTCTGTTACTGTTTCTATTCCTTTTTTCTTTTTTCCTTTTTCTTCAGGTTATTTGGTTCTGAATCTCAGCATGTCTGGTACTTTTTGATTCAGTTCTAAATATTAGATGTAAAATTGTGGAAGCATTGATTATTTTCTTTCTTCCTTTGACCAAAGTTAGTATGTATCAGTCAGGCCTATCTTATTGATCATCTTCTGTAGCCTTCTCAATAGTCTATGACTGTCAGTACTCTACAGACATTTGAAAAAAAAGGTGTGTTCTTTATTGGCAGTGACCATATATGTCAACTAGATTGACCTTATCGATTATATTATTCAAGTTTTCTATGGACATTTATTTTTCTTTAATTTAATATCCAGTAAATTGAAAGAACTGAAATAAAATTTTGTTGCTGCTGCTCTTTTATATATCTCATAATTTCTGACAACATTTTTGCTCTTATTTGATATTCAGTTATGACAGTCATAACTGTACTACGTTTATCATTAGTTAGTAGCTTTTGGTATTATGAAGTTTCCTTTTAGCCAAGTTTAATACTTTTGGGTTGAAATTTATGTGGTTTTTTATTATGATTGCAGCATTAATTTTTTCTTGTTTGTTTACAGTTGCATATTATTTGATTTTTAACTTTAGAAATCAGTTATAGACATCCTACTGTTGATATGTAGCTTATGCTCTAATCTACACATTTTTTAACAGTTGAGTTTAATACACTTATCATGACAGATAAGTGGGGTTTGCCAACAAAGGTCCATCTAGTCAAGGCTATGGTTTTTCCAGTGGTCATGTATGGTGTGAGAGTTGGACTATAAAGAAAGCTGAGTGCCAAAGAATTGATGCTTTTGAACTGTGGTGTTGGAGAAGACTCTTGAGAGTCCCTTGGACTGCAAGAAGATCCAACAAGTCCATCCTAAAGGAGATCAGTCCTGGGTGTTTATTGGAAGGACTAATGCTGAAGCTGAAACTTCAATACTTTGGCCACCTCATGTGAAGAGTTGACTCATTGGAAAAGACTCTGATGCTGGGAAGGATTGGGGGCAAGAGGAGAAGGGGACGACTGAGGATGAGATGGCTGGATGGCATCACTGACTCGATGGACGTGAGTCTGAGTGAACTCCGGGAGTTGGTGATGGACAGGGAGGCCTGGCGTGCTGTGATTCATGGGGTCGCAAAGAGTCGGACACAACTGAGCGACTGAACTGAACTGAACTGAACTGAATTCTACCCTATGTGATATTTTCTTTTTTAATTTTTTTCTTAAATGTCTCTTACTTTATTGTTTGTTTTCACTTATTGTTTGCTTTTGTTTCTTATTATAGTTGAGAAGTTCTCTGTACCACTCCCTTTGTTCTCTTCCATTATTTTACTAAGCTATAATTTTTCTTCATGTTTAGCTTTTTTGCTCTTAATTATGCTACTACTCATCATTTAATTTACGTTAAATGATACTTTTGTTGCCTCTTAGCTCTTAAAATGTGTTAAGCACCAATTTTATTTTATTTTGCAATTTTTCCCCTTTCTGCTTTCAAAATTTTAAAAGCCTTATCATTTCTACATAAAAAAATTGTTACATATTTTACTCATGTTTTTCTATTATTTAATTTACTTATGCAATTAAATAGTGCATGTTAAAATGCTCATTTGTAGTCTTTTTGCTGAATTTCTCTAGCCATATTATACTTGGCTAAAGTTAGGCATCTAGCAATTTCTTCAAGAAAAGTTCATAAGAACGTTACTATCAAAGTCCTTGCATGTTCAGAACTGTGCATCTGTAATGTTTATAACAAAGATAGAGCTTTGCTTGAATGCTTTTTCAATTACTTTCTGATACTGAATGTTACTACACAGAAACTTGAGTTACCCTCAATTTTTCCTTTGTACATAGAGTGATTTTATGATATATCTTTAAGAGCAAGTCACTTTTGATAAAGAATAGAGTGTAACTGCACAGACACTGGGTAAATAGGTGCAAACCAGAATTCCCTTCATCAAGTTGGTGTGCATGGACACTTAACTTACTAACGTGCTTTCAATCATGGATAGCTGATTTTGCTTTTATTAGAGAACCCAAGTTATGTGAATCTTGGTTCTCTTTTGATTGTACATATTTCAGTTATTTTATCTGTAGTACTTTAACATTAAAATTTTTCATTTTATTTCTTTCTCAGTATCACTTATTCTGTTTTTTCAGTGTTTAGTCTCTTTTTACATCTTTCAACTTTATTGTGTGTGTGTGTATTGATCTTACTTCTTTGTATGTCTGAGTTCTGCCAACACATTTTAATCCACTTGCTATTTTGTCACTTCTTTGCTAAATTCTTTCTTAGAAACAAGTAATCTTTTTTTGTTAAAGAAGAGACATGTTAATACATGTTAAGATAAAAGTAAATACATGTTAAGATAAATACCATTGTATTTAATGAATACTATGCCAACCATTTGAGATATAAACTCACAGAAGCATCGTTGTATACATAGTATTCATATATCCAAATACACATGAAATCTGTTTCTCACTGACTGGTGTATTATTTACTCTCAAATTTCCAGATATCATTTACTGAAGTTTACTATATATTAGGTAATGAGGAATAGTTAAATAATAACAAAATAGAAAAAGATACAGACCCCTTTTGCTGACCAGAATTAATGGCAACCCACTCCAATACTCTTGTCTGGAGAATTCCATGGAGGGAGGAGCCTGGTAGGCTACTATTCCATGGGGTCACAAAGAGTCGGACAAGACTGAGCGACTTCACTTCACTTCACTTCAAAAATTAACACTAGAAAATAATCACAAGTGGTGCAGTAGTAAAGAATCAGCCTGCCAATGCAGGAGATGCAGAAAATGTGAGTTCAATCCCTGGGTCAGTAAGATTTCCAGAGTAGGAAATGGCAACCCACTCCATTATGTTTGCCTGAACAGAGGAGCCTGGTGGGCTGTAGTCCATGGAGTAGCAAACAGTTGGATGCAACTGAACCTGTATGCATGCTTGGAAATTAAAAAAGAAAAGAAAACTCTCTCTAATTGATTCTCGGGTATAATAAAAATTTAAATTGCAATTACAAAATAGAGAAAGACAGTAATTAGTAATTTTTCAAATCATAATTCATGACATAATAAAAATTACTCAGATGAAATTTCATGATCCTAAAAGATTGTTTTCTTAAATGAGAAGGATGAAAATGAAACAACAAAACTTTTAGCTCAAGAGGCTAAGAAATGAAAAAAAAAAAAAAAAAAAAAAAAACACTTCCCCAAGGAAAGAAAATGAAAGAAATAAAGAAATATACTTAAGATCAAAATCAATATAATGGAATAATAAAATAGATGGTGAAAATGCTGGGTTGATTCTTTAAAGAGTAAAATAAGTTATGAAATTAATTAGTCCAATTTTTAAAAAGAGTTAATTTTCAGGCCTTGGAAATTGCTCTAGAGACTCTCAAAAGACAAAGAGTTTTCACTTTAAAATATGGTTAATTAATTTTTTCCTAATCATATCCTATAATGCATTACTCTGACTATGCTTTAAAAAATAGTATCATTCCTTCAGTACTTCTTATGGCGTCTTATTCTCTGTTTCTGTAATACTTCCCACGCTGTAAAATACTATACAAAGTACTTATTTATAATGTTCATTATTTTTTCTTATCCAGCAGTAAATAAACTGTAAGGTCCAGAAAAGTAGGAATTTGGCTGTTTATTCACTAGAAAAGTCTAAAGCATATATTGTTTTCAGTCACTCAGTCATGTCCCACTATTTGCTATCCCATGGATTGCAGCATGCCAGTCTTCCTTGTCCTTCACTATGTCCTGGAGTTTCCTCAAACTCATGTGCATTGAGTCAGTGATGCCATCCAACCATCTCATCCTCTGTTGCCCCCTTCTCCTCTTGCTTTCAATCATTCCTAACGTCAAGGTCTTTTCCAATGAGTCAGCTCTTTCCATCAGGTGGCCAAAATATTGGAGCTTCCCCTTCCACATCAGTCCTCCCAGTGAATATTAAGGGTTGATTTCCTTTAGGATTGACTGATTTGCTCTCCTTGCTGTCTGAGGGACTCTCAAGAGTCTTCTCCAACACCACAGTTTGAAAGCATCAGTTCTTGGGCACTCCACCTTCTTTATGGTCCAACTCACACATTCATACATGACTACTGGAAAAACGGTAGCTTTGAATATATGGACCTTTGTTGGCAAAGTGATGTCTGGTTTTTAATATGCTGTCTAGGTTTGTCATAGCTTTTTTTCCAAGGAGCAAGAATCATTTAATTTCATGGCTGCAGTCACCATCTGCAGTGATTTTGTAACCTCCAAAATTAAAGTCACTGTTTCCTTTGTTTCCCCATCTATTTGCCATGAAGTGATGGGACCAGATGCCATGATCTTAGTTTTTTGAAGGCTGAATTTTAAGGCAGCTTTTCCACTTTCTTATTTCATATTCATCATGAGGCTCTTTAGTTCCTCTTCTCTTCTGCCATTAGGGTGATGTCATCTGCAGAGGTGAGATTATGGATATTCCTCCTGGCAACCTTGATTTCAGATTAAGGTTCATCCAGCCTGACCTATCTCATGATGTACTCTGCATATAGGTTAAAAAAGCAAGGTGACAATACACAGCCTTGACGTACTCCTTTCCCAATTTTAGCCGGTTCATTTTTCCATGTCTGGTTCTAACTTTTGCTTCTTGTCCTGCATACAGATTTCTCAGGAGGCAGGTAGAGTGTTCTGGTATTCCCATCTCTTTAATAATTTTCCACAGTTTGTTGTGATCCACACAGTCAAAGGCTTTGGCATAGTCAGTGAAGAAGAAGTAGATGTTTTTCTGGAATTCCCCCTTTTCTATGATCCAACGGATGTTGGCTATTTGATCTCTGCTTCCTCTGCCTTTTCTAAAACTAGCTTATACATCTGGAAATTCTCAGTTCATGTTCTGTTGAAGCCTAGATTTAAGGATTTGGGGCATTACCTTGCTAGCATGTGAAATGAGTGCAGTTCTGCAGTAGTTTGAACATTCTTTGGCATTGCCTTTCTTTGGGATCATAATGAAAATGGACCTTTCCCAGTCCTGTGGCCACTGCTGAGGTTTCCAGATTTGTTGGCATTGAGTGCAGGACTTTAACACTATCATCTTTTAGGATTTGAAATAGCTCAGCTGGAGTTCCATCACTTCCACTAGCTCTGTTCAGAGTGATCCTTCCTAAAGCCCACTTGACTTCATACTCCAGAACGTCTGGCCCTAGGTGAGTGATCACATCATCATGGTTATCTGGGTCATTAATACATTTAGCATAGTTCTTCTGTGTATTCTTGGCACCTCTTCTTAATATCTTCTGCTGCTGCTAGGTCCATATCATTTCTGGTCTTTATTGCATGCATCTTTGCCTGAAGTGTTCCCTTGGGATCTCTAATTTTCTTGAAGAGATATCTAGTCTTTCCCTTTTTATTGTTTTCCTCTCTTTCTTTGCATGGTTCACTTAAGAAGGCTTTCTTATCTCTCCTTGCTATTCTTTGGAACTCTGCATTCAGATAGGTAAATGTTTCCTTTTCTCTTTTGCTTTTCACCTCTCTTCTTTTCTCAGCTATTGGTATGGCCTCCTCAGACAACCACTTTGTCTTCTTTGATCACTGCCTCCTGTACAATGTAAGGAATCTCTGTCCATATTTCTTCAGGTACTCTATCAGGTCTAATCCTTTAATCTGTTTATCACTTCCAATGTATAATCATAAAGGATTTGATTTAGGTTATACCTGAATGGCTAAGTGGTTTTCCCTCAGTTCAGGTCAGTTTAGTTCAGTTGCTCAATTGTGTCCTACTTTTGCTAGCCCATGAATCGCAGCATGCCAGGCCTCCCTGTCCATCACCAACTCCCGGAGTTCAGCCGTCCAGCCATCTCATCCTCTGTCATCCCCTTCTCCTCCTGCTCCCAATCCCTCCCAGCATCAGAGTCTTTTCCAATGAGTCAACTCTTCACATGAGGTGGCCAAAGTATTGGAGTTTCAGCTTTAGCATCAGTCCATCCAAAGAACACCCAGGACTTATCGCGTTTAGAATGGACTGGTTGGATCTCTTTGCAGTCCAAGGGACTCTCAAGAGTCTTCTCCAACACTGCAGTTCAAAAGCATCAGTTCTTTGGTGCTCAAATTCTTCACAGTCCAACTCTCACACCATACATGACCATAGCCTTGGAAAACCCTGGAAAAACCATAGCCTTGACTACATGGACCTTTGTTGGCAAAGTAATGTCTGCTTCTGAATATGCTATCTAGGTTGGTCTTGACTGTCCTTCTTAGGAGTGAGTGTCTTTTAATTTCATGGCTGCAATCACCATCTGCAGTGATTTTGGAGCCCCCCAAAATAAAATCTGACACTGTTTCCACTGTTTCCCCATCTACCTGCCATGAAGTGATGGGACCAGATGCCATGATCTTCGTTTTCTGAATGTTGAGCTTTAAGCCAACTTTTTTACTCTCCACATTCACTTTCATCAAGAGGCTTTATAGTTCTTCACTTTCTGCCATAAGGGTGGTGTCATCTGCATATCTGAGGTTATTGATATTTCTCTCGGCAATCTTCATTCCAACTTGTGCTTCTTCCAGTCCAGCGTTTCTCATGATGTACTCTGCATATAAGTTAAATAAGGAGGATGACGATATACAGCCTTGAGGTACTCCTTTTCCTATTTGGAACCAGACGGTTGTTCCATGTCCAGTTCTAACTGTTGCTTCCTGACCTGCATATAAGTTTCTCAAGAGGCAAGTTAGATGGTCTGGTATTCCCATCTCTCTCAGAATTTTCCACAGTTTACTGTGATCCACACAGTCAAAGGCTTTGGCATAGTCAAGAAAGCAGAAATAAATGGTTTTCTGGAACTCTCTTACTTTTTTCATGATCCAGCGGATGTTGGCAATTTCCTGTCCTGTGGTCACCGCTGACTTTTCCAAATTTGTTGGCATATTGAGTGCAGCACTTTCACAGCATCATCTTTCAAGATTCAAAATAGCTCAACTGGAATTCTAACACCTCCAATAGCTTTGTTCGTAGTGATGCTTTCTAAGGCCCACTTGACTTCACATTCCAAGATGTCTGGTTCTAGTTGAGTGATCACACCATCGTGATTATCTTGGTAGTGAAGACCTTTTTTTGTACCTTTTTGTGTATTCTTGCCACCTCTCCTTAACATCTTCTTCTTCTATTAGGTTCATACCATTTCTGTCCTTTATTGAGCCCATCTTTGCATGAAATGTTCCCTTGGTATCTCTAATTTTCTAGAAGAGATCTCTAGTCTTCCCCATTCTGTTGTTTTCCTCTAGTTCTTTGCATTGATTGCTGAGGAAGGCTTTCTTATCTCTCCTTGCTATTCTTTGGAACTCTGCATTCAGATGCTTATATCTTCCCTTTTCTCCTTTGCTTTTCACTTCTCTTTTTTTCACAGTTATTTGTAAGGCCTCCCCAGATAGCCAGTTTGCTTTTTTGCATTTCTTTTCCATGGGGATGGTCTTGATCCCTGTCTCCTGTACAATGTCTTAAACCTCCGTCCATAGCTCATCAGGCACTCTGTCTATCAGATCTAGTCCTTTAAATCTATTTCTCACTTCCACTGTATAATCATAAGGGATTTGATCTAGGTCATACCTGAATGGCCTAGTGGTTTTCCCTACTTTCTTCAATTTAAGTCTGAATTTGGCAAAAAGGGGTTCATGATCTGAGCCACAGTCAGCTCCTGGTCTTGTTTTTTTTGCTGACTGTATAGAGCTTCTCCATCTTTGGCTGCAAAGAATATAATCAATCTGATTTCAGTGTTGACCATCTGGTGATGTCCATGTGTAGAGTCTTCTCTTGTGTTGTTGGAAGAGGGCATTTGCTATGATCAGTGCATTCTCTTGGCAAAACTCTGTTAGCCTTTGCCCTGATTCATTTTTTACTAGAAAGCCAAACTTGTCTATTACTCCAGGTATCTCTTGACTGCCTACTTTTGCATTCCAGTCTCTTATAATTAAAAGGACATCATGTTTGGTGTTCGTTCTAAAAGGTCTTGTAGGTATTTACAAAACCATTCAGCTTCTACTTCTTCAGCATTAGTGGTTGGGGCATAGACTTAGATTACTGTAATATTGAATGGTTTGCCTTGGAAACGAATCAAGATCATTCTGTTGTTTTTGAGATCACACCCAAGTACTGCATTTTGGACTCTTTTGTTGACTATGAAGCTTACTCCATTTCTTCTTCTAAGGAATTTTCTCCACAATAGTAGATATAAAGGTCATCTGAATTAAATTCATCCATTCAAGTTCATTTTAGTTCACTGATTCCTAAAATATCGATGTTTGCTCTGACGACTTCAACTTTACCTTGATTCATTGATCTAATATTCCATGTTCCTAGGCAATATTTCTCTTTACAGCATTGGACTTTGCTTTCAGCACCAGACATATCCACAACTGGGCATTGTTTCTGCTTTGGCTCTGCCTCTCCATTCCTTCTGGAGTTATTTCTCCACTCTTCTCCAATAGCCTATTGGACACCTACTGACTTGGGGGGGGGAGGGGGTTGTGTGTGTGTGTGTTCATCTTTCAGTGGTCATATCTTTCTGCCTTTTCATACATTTTGTGGGGTTTTCAAGGCCAGAGTGCTGAAGTTGTTTGCCATTCACTTCTCTAGTGGACCACATTTTGTCAGAACTCTCCACCATGACCTAGTCATCTTGGATGGCTCAAATGGTGTGGCTCATTAAGTTACACAAAGCTGTGATTGAAGTGATCATTTTGGTTAGTTTTCTAATTGTGGTTTTCATTCTGCCTGCCCTCTGATGGATGAGGATAAGAGGCTTGTGCAAGCTTCCTGATGAGAGGGACTGGCTGTGGGGAAAACTGCATCTTGCTCTTGTGGGCAGGGCCATGTTCAACAAATCTTTAATCCAATTTTCTGCTTATGGGTGGAGCTCTAATTTGGCCTTAGGCCAACCCATGGCAGGGGCAACTGAGACCTCCTCCAAAAAGATTTATGCCAGCACATCATGCCCCCCAGGACCTCTGCTGTCAATGACTGTGACTCTTTGTTTACCACTGATGACCCGCGCCTACACCAGAGACTCTCAAATACTCATAAACAAGTCTAGCTCAGTCTCTTGTGGGGTCACCGCTCTTTTCTCCTGGGTCCTGGTGCATGCAAGGTTTTGTTTGTGCCATCCAAACAATGGTAGACTGGCCCTCGTTTTGTTTACTTAAATGTCTTATGTGTTACTTCACTTTCTTCTGACAGTGATTGTTCCTATGGCTATGTCTGATGTGAATTTCTTTTTTAAGTTTTTTCAGTACCATACTGTATGGTACTGGCACAAAGACAGAAATATAGATCAATGGAACAAAATAGAAAGCCCAGAGATAAACCCATGCACCTATGAATACCTTATCTTTGACAAAGGAGGCAAGAATATACAATGGAAAAAAGACAATCATCTCTTTAACAAGTGGTTCTGGGAAAACAGGTCAACCACTTGTAAAATAATGAAACTAGAACACTTTCTAACACCATACACAAAAATAAACTCAAAATGAATTAAAGATCTAAACATAAGACCAGAAACTATAAAACTCTTAGAGGAAAACATAAATCACAGCAGGATCCTCTCTGACCCAACTCTTAGAATATTGGAAATAAAAGCAAAAATAAACAAATGAGACCTAATTAAAATTAAAATCTTCTGCATAACGAAAGAAACTATAAGCAAGGTGAAAAGACAGCCTTCAGAATGGGAGAAACTAATAGCAAACTAATAGCAATTGACAAAAACCTAATCTCAAAAATATACAAGCAACTCCTGCAGCTCAATTCCAGAAAAATAAATGACCCAATCAAAAAATGGGCCAAAGAACTAAACAGACATTTCTCCAAAGAAGACATACAGATGGCTAACAAACACATGAAAAGATGCTCAGCATCACTCATTATCAGAGAAATGCAAATCAAAACCACAATGAGGTACCATTTCATGCCAGTCAGAATGGCTGTGATCCAAAAGTCTACAAGCAATAAATGCTGGAGAGGGTGTGGAGAAAAGGGAACCTTCTTACACTGTTGGTGGGAATGCAATCTAGTACAGCCACTATGGAGTACAGTGTGGAGATTCCTTAAAAAACTGGAAACAGAACTGCCTTACAACCCAGCAATCCCTCTGCTGGGCATACACACCGAGGAAACCAGAATTGAAAGAGCCACATGTACCCCAATGTTCATCACAGCACTGTTTATAATAGCCAGGATACGGAAGCAACCTAGATGTCCATCAGCAGATGAATGGATAAGAAAGCTCTGGTACATAGATACAATGGAGTATTACTCAACCATTAAAAAGAATGCATTTGAATCAGTTCTAATGAGGTGGATGAAGCTGGAGTCGATTATACAGAGTGAAGTAAGCTAGAAAGAAAAACACCAATACATATGGAAAACACTAATATATACGGAATTTAGAAAGATGGTAACGATAACCCTGTATGCGAGACAGCAAAAGAGACACAGATGTTTTATGCTTTTATAAAAGGAATTCTCATGCTACGTTGGTACTGTGCCATCTCTTTCTCTCTCTCTCTCTTTTTTAATTTCTTATGGAAGAAAAGTTGAGTTTTCTTAGAAGAACTATTTTCAGGGTGTTCTTTCAGTTGAGAAAAAAAGTAGTTTCCAGAACTTGTCACCTCTTCTGTAGCTACAGAGTTAGAATTTTGATAAGGTGGCTCTCTGTGCTCCTTTGGGCCAGCTTGTCTCCTCTGTGTCCACAAACCAAACCCTATCCAGAGCAGTCTCTCCCCATCTTCTCACGGCCTCATAGAATCAAGGCACAGGATTTCTGCATTCCAAGGTGGGCTCCTCACTCTCAACAAAGAAGTAATTGCTAATGAATTCTGAGATTTGCTGCTGGGGTTCCCCCCTACTCCCAGTGTTTCTCCTGCCCTGGTGCATCTTAGCTCTAAGCTCAGCCTTGCTCACAGCAGATCCACTGGAGGACTATAGCCTTGGACTGCAGACTTCTGTGTCATCTTCAGGGTAGAGCTTGAGAAGCTCAGACCCTTTAACAGTGCTCATGGCATTTTCTGCATGGCTTTTGCCAGTGCCAGTTCTCAGATCATACTGGAGCCTTTTGTGTATTTTGGATTTGGTGGATATTGCTTCTTTTAATTTCATTGAAAATGGAATGGAATTTTTGCATGTGCTCTTTTATTACCTTGTGTGCTTTCCAGGAAGCAAAGGGAAACATTCTGATGCATATGGTCAATATGTTCATCTCAAATTGTTTATCTCAAATAATATAATGTCCAATTTGTTCAAAGCATTTCTTAGAATTAACATCTCCTTCTATATATTTTTTGATGAAAAAATGATTATGCCTTTAAAATGATGTACTCTGTTCATTTATCCTCTTATTCATATGCAAGACAAATTTTATTTTTTTTCAAATACAGAATTTTTTTTGGTTATCTTTACATGATTTATAGTAAATCTAACTTTTAATATCTATATTTTCCTTGTAGAAGAAACCAAAATACCTCTGCTTGTGACATTTATATTGTTTTCAATTAAGTATTGCATCTATCAAATATTGCATTTCTAGTCACAATAAATGGAAACAAAGATACTTCAGAAAAAGAGGTACTGATATACTATTTCTTAGAATTTACTTAAGTTGTAAAATAAAATTACAACTTAATTACAATTTCTATCTTGGGGGAAAAACTCATTTGTTCCCTGTTTACTTGAAAAGAAAAATATCAATAAATAAACCTAAATCAGGTGCATGCTTCTGAGGCACTACACCCATGATGGGGTTATAATGCAAAACAGGATATTAAAACAGAGACAATTTCTAGAATTCATCACATTTTATGGAGCATGCTGTCATCATCAGGAGAAAAAGTTGAACTCCCAAGAACCCCTGTCTCCTTGCTCCTGCTGCTAGTCACTTCAGTAGTGTCCGACTCTGTGTGACCCCATAGTTGGCAGCCCACCAGGCTCCCCCGTCCCTGGGATCCTCCAGACAAGAACACTGGAGTGGGTTGCCATTTCCTTCTCCAATGCATGAAAGTGAAAAGTGAAAGTGAAGTGGCTCAGTCATGTCCGACCCTCAGCGACCCCATGGACTGCAGCCTTCCAGGCTCCTCCGTCCATGGGATTTTCCAAGCAAGAGTACTGGAGTGGGGTGCCATTGCCTTCTCTGCCTGTCTCCTTAGCAAATGCAAAAGGTTAACAGCTGCAACAGTGAGGAAGATTGTGGTTCTCTGATTGCAGGCTGATGTTTAACATCTCTGAATCTCACTTTCCTCATCTGTAGAACAGGCTTGAGAAAAATGCAACATTTGAGATTGTTTTTATGACTAACTAAACCAACAACTTATGTACATTGCAAAGCTTATAGTAGGTTTTTAAAATGGAAACTACCATTGCGTGCAAAGTGTTGAACTCCTTTCTACCCATAAGGAAATCTTCTGTATAGTGGGTATCATGCTTTGTGTGTAGACTATATTGTGTAGCATGCAGATTCCACTTTAGTGTCTGAAGTCCTCTTTCCAGTAGCTGATGGGACTTCAAGCTTCTGACAGACCACAGGTAAATTCAATGGCTGACTGATAAGAAGTCCAGAGGACCAGCGCCATTGCCACAAGGCCGTCACCATTGAAGGGATACTGGCTCCCCAAATAGAGGACACCACTGGAAGGGACAGTGGCTCCCAAATTAGAGGCCTTGGTTGGCCAAGGCCTCTGTTGCTTCTGCATAACAGGTCAGTTTCTCCCTCTGCTCCATCCCACTTCCTTCACTCCCTCACAGGACCTGCCTCTGAGAGTCAGCACAGTTGCTTCCTTGAAGCAAACCCATCTCAGAGTCTGTGCCCAAGGCACCAAGTCTGTTGCAGTGTTATTTGAGTAAAGCTGAAACGTATCCCCACTGCCTACCTAGTGTCAGTTACTAGTGTCAATCCTTCCTGCATTCAGCACCTACTTTCTATTCACTAAGGACATGCTATGTATCAAGCATTGAATGTCTTTTTCAGGGCTTCTTTTACTGTGCCTTTCCAAGTAGCATGAGTTGTTTCTCTTAAACAGTGCAAAGCATTCTAAGGCCTGGCAGCAAGAGATTTTCTGATTGTCTGTTACCAATCAGCGTCAGCTAGCAGGTAACTTTGTCAGGTTTACTGGAAAGTATTTGCTAAGGCAAAGAAGTATACATTGGATTTATGTGGAGAGAAATAATGTAGCAGTATGAACAAGTTATGAAAATATGCTTTTACAACACAGGCAGTACATTAGAATAACAGATGCAAGCTTGTTTTGTGAATTATGAGGTCATTCTTGAGTTATGTATGATTTTTATTCTCAATATGTTCGTTGAATTTTTCTCCTATTTCATATGATTTGAAAGTGTGTTTTTCTAAATGGGGTTGGTTTGAGTTCTAAAATTAGAGATAGCAGGGTAAAATGAGAAAAAGTATAGGTTTTACTATGAAAAGAAATGGGACTGAATTCCTTTGTTACTTTATAACTTTGACCTTGGGGAAATTACCATGCTTTTTGAGCCTTGATTTTCTTTTCTAAAAAATTTTATTTTAGGGCCTTGACTTTCTCGAAAGTTAAATGAGGATACTAATATTTACTCCAAAGGATTTTAAGATAACTAAATGAGATAAGGCATGTAAAAACACAATATCATTTAAAAGAACTTAAAAATTAGTAACTTTTATTATTATTCCTATATCTGTGTTCATATATGGTGTTTATTATACAATAAACCTCTCTATGCGATTAATGCATGGCTAAAACCTAAGAAGCAGGTCGAAGTGTAACAGAATTTTGCCAAGAGAATGCACTGGTCATAGCAAACACCCTCTTCCAACAACACAAGAGAAGAATCTACACATGGATATAACCAGATGGTCATTATTGAAATCAGATTGATTATATTCTTTGCAGCCAAAGATGGAGAGGCTCTATACAGTCAGCAAAAACAAGACTGGGAGTTGAGTGAGGCTCAAAATCATGAACTCTGTGCAATATTCAGACTTAACTTGAAGAAAGTAGGGAAAACCACTAGATCACTCAGGTATGACCTAAATCAATTTTTTTATGACTATACAGGGGAAGTGACAAATAAATTCAAGGAATTAGATCTGATAGTGAAGAACTATGGACAGAGGTTTGTGATATTGTACAGGAGGCAGTGATCAAGACCATTGCAAGAAAAAGAAACACAAAAAGACAAAATGGTTCTCTGAGGAGGCCTTACAAATAGCTGAGAAAAGAAGAGAAGCTAAAGGCAAAGCAGAAAAGAAAAAAATATACCCATTTGAACAGAAAGTTCCAAAGAACAGCAAGGAGAACTAAGAAAGCCTTCCTCAGTGATCAATGTAAAGAAACAGAGGAAAACAATAGAATGGGAAAGACTAGAGAACTCTTCAAGAAAATTAGAGATATCAAGGGAACATTTCTTTTTTTTCCCCCTGTTCACTGTTTTTCTTTTTTACTTTATTTTACTTTACAATACTGTATTGGTTTTGCCATACATCAACATGAATCCGCCACGGTTGTACATAAGTTCCCAATCCTGAACCCCCCTCCCACCTCCCTCCCCATACCATCTCTCTGGGTCATCCCAGTGCACCAGCCCCAAGCATCCTGTATCCTGCATCGAACCTAGACAGGTGATTCATTTATCATGGGCACAATAAAGGTCAGAAAAGGCATGGACTTAACAGGAGCAGAAGATATTAAGAAGAGGTGGCAAGAATACGCAGAAGAACTATGCAAAGAAGACTTTCATGACCCAGATAACCATGCGGGTATGTTCTCTCACCTAGAGCCAGACATCCAGGAATGCAAAGTCAAATGGGCCTTAGGAAGAAAGCATCAGTACAAACAAAGCTAGTGGAGGTGATGAAATTTCAGTTGAGCTATTTCAAATCCTAAATAATGATGTTGTGAAAGTGCTGCACACAATATGCCAGCAAATTGGGAAAACTCAGCTGTAGCCACAGGACTGGAAAGGTCAGTTTTCATTCCAATCTCAAAGAAAGGCAATGGCAAAGAATGCTCAAACTACCACACAATTGCACTCATCTCACACACTAGCAAAGTAATGGTCAAAATTCTCCAAGTCAGACTTCAACAGTATGTGAACCGTGAACTTCCAGATGTTCAAGCTGGATTTAGAAAAGGTAAAGGAACCAGAGATCAAATTACCAACATCCATTGGATCACTGAAGAAGCAAGAGAGTTCCAGAAAAACATCTACCTCTGCTTTATTGACTATGCCAAAGCCTTTGACTGTGTGAATCATAGCAAACTGTGAAAATTCTTAAGGAGGTGGGAACACCAGGCCACCTGACTTTCTTCCAAAGTAATCTGTATGCAGATCAAAAAGCAACAGTTAGAACCTGTCATCAAACAACAGACTGGTTCCAAATCAGAAAAGGAGTACAAGGCTGTATATTGTCTCCCTGCTTATTTAACTTATATGAAGAATACATCATGTGATATGTCAGGCTGGATGAAGCACAAGCTGAACTCAAGATTGCTGGGAGAAATATCAATAACCCTTAGATATGCAGATGACACCACCTTTATGGCAAAGTGAAGAAGAACTAAAAGCCTATGATGAAAGTAAAAGAGGAGAGTGAAAATGTTGGCTTAAAACTCAACATTCAGAAAACTAAGATCATGCCAACTGGTACCTTCAATTCATGGCAAATAAATGGGGTAACAATGGAAACAGTGACAGACTTTATTTCGGGGGGCTCTAAAATCACTGCAGATGGTGACTGCAGCCATGAAATTAAAAGACTCTTGCTCCGTGGAAGAAAAGCTATGACCAACATAGTCAGCATATTAAAATGCAGAGACATTACTTTGCCAACAAAATCTGTCTGGTCAAAGCTATGGTTTTTCCAGTAGTCATGTATGGATGTGAGAGTTGGACTATAAAGAAAGCTGAGCACTGAAGACTTGATGCTTTTTTACTGTGGTATTGGGGAAGACTCTTGAGAGTCCGTTGGACTGAAAGGAGATCAAACCAGTCAATCCTGAAGGAAATCAGTCCTGAATATGCATTGGAAGGACTGATGCTAAAGCTGAAACTCCAATACTCTGGCCACCTGATGCAAAGAACTGACTCATTTGAAAAAAACCCTGATGCTGGAAAAGATTGAAGGCAGGAGGAGAAGGGGACAACAGAGGATGAGAGGGTTGGTTGGCATTACCAACTCAATGGACGTGAATTTGAGTAGGTTCTGGGAGTTGATGATGGACAGAGAAGCTTGGTGTGCTGCAGTCCATGGGGTCACAAAGAGACCATCATGACTGTGTGACTGAACTGAACTGAAAACATAATAATTTAGGATTTTCAAGTACTTTTATTTGAGAGGTCATATAGCAGAAAATTCATCTAAACCAACTAATTCAAGTTTGTGTGGATGAAATGAGTTTATTTATACACACACACACACGCATTGATGGAATAATTTTTCACAAATTGAGGTGTAGAGAAGTCAGCCTGGTATACACACGATTTGATTTGAACTTTAGGCCAACCAGAATAGCCTGTTTGTGTCATATTAAACTCCAGTACTCTTGCCTGGAAAATCCCATGGATGGAGGAGCCTGGTAGGCTGCAGTCCATGGTGTCACTAAGAGTTGGATATGACTGAGCAACTTGACTTTCACTTTTCACTTTCATGCATTGGAGCAGGAAATGGCAACCCACTCCAATGTTCTTTCCTGGAGAATCCCAGGGACGGGGGAGCCTGGTGGGCACGTGAGGTCGCACAGAATCGGACACGACTGAAGTGACTTAGCAGCAACTTAGCAGCAGCAGTACATCTGCTTTAACCATCAAAAAAAGAATGCATTTAAAATCCAGCAAGGATCTACTGCATAACACAGGCGCCTATACAAATCCTTATGTAATAACATAATGGTGAGTATAATAATACAATGTAGCATCATATAATAACATATAATGGAAATAATCTGAAAATTATATATATATATAAACTATATATTTCACTGGAACCACTCACGGTACACCTGAATTTTGATATTGTAAATATAATATTATAAATCAATACTTCAATTAAAAACATTTTTAAAAGAATTTTAAAAAATTGAGTAACTGTGATTCAGGCATCCAAAATGAAGCCAGGTGGCCAATGTGACTGTGGTTTCAGACACTTTCTGCATGACTGAGACAATGAATTTTCTGAACTGTATCAAACTGCACCAGTTGCTCTCAAAACAATGTCTTTCAGCAGCTACCATCTCCAACTTTATGGTCTAATGCACTCCCCTTGTAATTATGCAACCATTGTAGACTCCAGCCAACCCTGACTTAATAACTGTCCTTCCTTCTTGACAGCTCCCATCTTAATTCTTGACAAACAGCTTATGTATTTTTGTGTTTCTTTGCTTTTATAAGTTTCCCTCATTTTATGGTTTAGGAGAACACAATTCACGTGCTTTTTGAATCTATGTCTCCCAGGCTATAGTCCCCAAGTTGGCTCAAATAAAAACCATTTTTATACATATTATAGTTTGGTTGTTGATTATTGCATTGACAGCATTTCAAATTGCAAAACACTTGACAAAACTTATCTATTTATAGTTAATGGGATCGCAAACAATCAGCCACTTGACAAAACTTATCTATTTATAGTTAATGGGATCAGCCATGACTTAGCAACTGAACAAGTTGTTAATGATCACCTCCCTTTATTATTCAAACAGGCATCAGCATAGTAGTTGAACTAAATAATCATTTTGTTCAATTATTGTAATTACCAACATGCTTTAAGTTAATAGTACAGATCTTGCACTTTTTACCTTTATTTTTTATAAGGAAAGCAAACTGTTATAAAAATATTCTAACCTGGTTACAGATATGAGGAGCTAGGTCTAGATCTATATATCAAGTAACTAAACTTAGCAAAGTTAAAATAGTATAATTATTGCACATATTTTCTACTTAGATAAAACTTTAAAGAAAATTTTATTTATATTTTTTTCTGACCTTTCCAGCAACTAATACTTTCTTCAAATTTTCACAGTCTATGGAAAAGCTAACCTGAGTATATTAGATTGGATCCAGACTAAACACCTTGACGCAGATCAGGAGAGTTTCCAAGCTTCCAGATGAAAGAAAAATTGTTTCTTTTTGGTGGTCTACCTACTTTGGGAGCTTGAAGATATTTCTTAAAACACTGTTTCTAGAAAATGCGTACAAGGTTATGATCCTGACCCTGCTTGAACATATGGTAACTATAGTAACAGACCTGAAGAAAAGACTGCTTCCTGCCAAAAGGGTCACTGTGAAATTTACAGCAATACTTTAAATTAGAGCAACAGAGACTTATGTATTTTTATTTTCTCATTTTAAAATCTCTGCTGCTATTGTGTGTGGCATGAAAATAAATGACTTGACGGTAATTATAAGTAAGAATTTCTCATTTTACAGGGACAACACACATCTGTAATGGTTTATGTACACAAATCCTTTAAATTATGTGTCTGAAAGGCAATGGCATTATTTTCCAAACTAGGGTGACTATCACCATGTTGGTAAGGTCACAGCAAAATAGGAGAACTGTCAAAACTGTAAATGGAGGGGAGCCCTCTTCTTGCTTCTGGTCTCAGGGGGCCGGGGTGTCTTGTGGTAAGTGAGGGGCCACTCAGCTGGCAAAATGACAGTGAGGCTCACAGTGGGAGTCCCTGCAGATATGGCTCACGTGTGATTGGTCTGCTTGAGGCCATAGTTTCCTCTGGTGAGGTCAGATGTACAGAGAAGGAAGGTACATGAGTCCTGGAGGTTTGTTGACTGGGGGGATGGTCTATACTCCCTTGTACAAGTAACTTGGTAGATTATTGCTCTAGCAAATAAGAGACAATGTTAGTTCAAAGGACTTGGAAAAACAGAAATTGCTACGTGAGTATAAGTTACTACCAGTGTAATTTAATTCATCTTAAGTTGCTTTTGAATGTCAAAGTTATTTAAATATTTAATTTTCTTCTGGATGAGCAAGTACTGAGAACACTCTTTCAGAAGTAAAGGCAGAAAAGCTTTGTGTTTGCTTTGTTTAACCCTATAAACACTTCTTTTCATGAGCAGCTCACAAGGTCTATGTGATTGGTTCAGATGTTTTCCCAGAACTTTCCTAAGGAGACAATATTGAAAGTTATTGGAGAATAATCACAAATTCTATTTATCTTTTGATTACTATTCACTCTAACAAGAGTTCAGAGCAGAGACATTTCTATGGGTATAGCAAGAAGGATTTTTTTTCCCTCTTTACTTCCTACAAAGTCCCTTCAATGAAGCTGCATTCAGTTTCCCAGATCAATGGCATTCCATTTTCCATGCCCACATTTTCTCATTTTTAGGAAATGACAGTATCAAGCATCATGGCTGCAAATGTGTTACTGGATTAAACTTTATTGATTAAGTAGATATTAAGTCAAAGTACTACCAAAATCACTGTCAACTCCTTGATACTCTGTTCTGTATCTCAGGGAGGGAACTACACTTCCTAGCTATGTAGTGCTGTTCTGTGGTCAGGGTTCTCCAGATTTTCTTAGTAGCTCACACTGAAGTCAGAGGAACCACTTACATGCTTTATTTAAAAGGTCTTCTCTTTTCCTTCTGACAAGTGTTCTAGTTACAGGAACAAAAAGAAACAGATGGCAACACCTACAAGAAGCTGAACAAGTGACAGATATAAAAGTGCTGCTACAAACTGAAAGACAGATTTCCCATTAATAATTTAGTGGGATAATTGGCAAGTGTGGTGATGCCTCACTATTCCTCAAACTCTCAGTTCTTGGCTGGTAGAAGAAACCTCTAATCCCCCAAACTAAAAAACAGATACAGTTTCCCATCCTGCTTGCTGTAAAAGACTAGACATAAAAGACGATCTTGGTTATGGGATCTGAGGCAAAACTTTCTGGGAATTTTCTAGAAAGGATTCTTTTCCTCTAAATAAATACAAATGTCCAAGGAAAGGCCTTTCTTTCCTTCTGGCTTTGAAAGTGAAAGTGAAGTCACTCAGTTGTGTCCGACTCTTTGTGACCCCATGGACTGGAGCCCACCAGGCTCCTCTGTCCATGGAATTTGTCAGGCAAGAGTACTGGAGTGGATTGCCATTTCCTTCTCCAGGGGATCTTCCTGACCCAGAGATCGAACCTGGCTCTCCTGCATTGCAGGCAAGCGCTTTACCGTCTGAGCCACCAGGAAATCCCAAGGAGACCTAATGCTTGAAGCTTCTGCAGCCATCCTGTGATCATGGGGACAAAAGGAAGAGAATCACTGGAGGTTGATTCAGAGCTCTACTTTCACTGAACCAGTGCAGGAATATTTAGACTGCTGTTTCCAAATAAGTATGTGATAAGAGGTTATTTTTATTCAAAAGGGAAAAGAAACTGGTGGTAGACATACTTTGATGCTTGGGTAATCAGGAAGCTAGTGAAGGCATTTGCAGAATGGTATTTATCCTTAGATGAAGCCTAGAGGGTAAACAGAGAAGGCAATGGCACCCCACTCCAGTACTCTTGCCTGGAAAATCCCATGGATGGAGGAGCCTGGTAGGCTGCAGTCCATGGTGTCACTAAGAACTGGATACGACTGAGCAACTTCACTTTCACTTTTCACTTTCATGCATTGGAGCAGGAAATGGAAACCCACTCCAGTGTTCTTGCCTGGAGAATCCCAGGGATGGGGGAGCCTGGTGGGCTGCTGTCTATGGGGTCGCACAGAGTTGGACACAACTGAAGTGACTTAGCAGCAGCAGCAGCAGCAGCAGAGGGTAGAAAAGGTATATAATTGAAGATAATGAGTATTTTAGAGTTCAGGTTCAAGCATGTTCAGTAGCTCAGACCTCTCTGACTCTTTGCCTGCCCAGTTCCTCTGTCCTGGGATTATTCCAGCAGGAATACTGGAGTTGGTTGCCATTTCCTCCTCCAGAGATTCTTCCAGACGCAGGGATCAAACCAACTACTCATACAGCTCCTGCATCGGCAGGCAGATTCTTCACTACTGAACCACCTGGGAAGCTCAGACATTAGTTACTGTGGTGAAAAAAACGTGATTCAAATAAAGATATGTATATTTAATATGGGCACATTCAGCCATATTCTCCTACTTGGCTCCGAATGTGTTGACTCAAGCACTATCACTTTCCAATCCAGGGGAGAAATGAGAAGGTGGATTATTAATGGAACTGACAAGGTCTAGAGATATTAATATATTGGAGCTCCACCTATTTAAAAAAAGCAAAATTATTTTTCATCTCTCTACTGTATAGTTGTACCAAAAATACACCCACAAAATCACACATTGCTTCCTATAAATATTAACAATAATTTTCTTTTAAATTTAACAGGATGCCAAAAGATTACCTTCCATGTGGAAGAAGTAAGAAAAAGCACCAGAAGAAAAACCCAAAGACACCTACAGTTAATGTCCTCTGAGTGGAAAGAGAATGTATTGTTTATAAAAAATGAGAGCAAGATGCTATTAAAAATATTTAGTCAACAAGACTTTTGCTTTAGAAGTAAAATGTTTGGAAATTATAAATCTAAGAGCAAAAATATAATTCTTAACAGAAGTTTCATTGAAAAATAATTCCCAGAAAGTAGAAAGAGAAAAGACAAAGAAAGGTTTAGAAAAACTATAAAATTAATGTGGAAGGTTCAAAATGAAAATGACAGGATTTTGGTACCATCTTTCTAAAATCTAGGTATAGGTGTTAATATACAGTACTTGCCTTTCTCTTTCTGACTTACTTCACTCTGTATAATAGGCTCCAGGTTCATCTGCCTCATTAGAACTGACTCAAATGTGATCCTTCTTATAGCTGAGTATTTGTATTTGTACCATAATTTTATTTGTATTTGTACCACAAAAATAACCATTGTGTATACGGACCATAAATTCCTTATCCATTCTTTCAGTGAACATCTAGGTTGCTTCCATGTCTTAGCTATTGTGAATAGGGCTGCAATGAACAGTGGGATACATGTGTCTCTTTCAGTTCTGGTTGCTTTGGAACCAGAAAACGAATTCCCAGTTTTTTAAGGAATCTCCACAATGTTCTCCATAGTGGGCTGTACCAGTTGGCATTTCTACTAACAGTGTAAGAGAGTTCCCTTTTTTCCACACCGTCTCCAACATTTATTTTCCATAGACTTTTAGATGATGGCCTGGAGAAGGCACTGGCACCCCACTTCAACACTCTTGCCTGGAAAATCCCATGGGCGGAGGAGTCTGGAAGGCTGCAGTCCATGGAGTCGCTAAGAGTCAGACACGACTGAATGACTTCACTTTCAATTTTCACTTTCATGCATTGGAGAAGGAAATGGCAACCCACTCCAGTGTTCTTGCCTGAAGAATCCCAGGGATGGGGGAGCCTGGTGGGCTGCCGTCTATGGGGTCGCACAGAGTCGAACACGACTGAAGTGACTTAGCAGCAGATAATGGCCATTCTGACTGGTGTGAGATGATACCTCATTGTGGTTTTGATTTGCATTTCTCTAATAAGGAGCGAGCGACGTTGAGCATCTTTTCATGTTTTTATTAACCACATGTATGTCTTCTTTGGAGAAATGTCTGTTTAAGTCTTTTGCCCACTTTTTGATTGGGTTGTTTGTTTTTCTGGTGTTGAGTTGTATGAGCTGCTTGTATATTTTGGAAATTAATCCTTTGTCAGTTGTTTCATTTGCTATTACTTTTTCCCATTCTGATGGTTGTCTTTTCAGCTTGCTTATAGCTTCCTTTGTTGTGCAAAAGTTTTAAGTTTAATCAGGTTCCACTTGTTTACTTATGTTTTTATTTCCATTATTCTAGGAGGTGGTTGATAGAGGATCTTGTTTTGATTTATGTCATCATGTGTTCTGCCAATGTTTTCTTCTAGGAGTTTTCTAATTTCTGGTCTTACATTTAGGTCTTTAATCCATTTTGAGTTTATCTTTGTGTATGGTGTTAGGAAGTGTTCTAATTTCATTCTTTTACATGTAGCTGTCCAGTTTTCCCAGCAACACATATTGAAGAGACTGTCTTTGCCCCATTATATATTCTTGCCTCCTTTGTAAAAAATAAGGTACCCATAGATGCATGTTTGTTTTTTTTTTTTTTTGGTGGGGAGAGCTTTCTATATTGTTCCATTGGTCTGTATTTCTGTTTTTGTGCCAGTACCATAATGTCTTGATGACTGTAGCTTTGTAACATAATCTGAAATCTGAAAGGTTGATTCCTCTAACTCCATTTTTCTTTCTCAAGACTGCTTTGGTTGTTTGGGGTCTTTTGTGTTCCCATATGAGTCGTGAAAAATTTTTTTCTAGTTTTGTGAAAAATGCCATTAGTAGTTTGGTAGGGATCACATTGAATCTGTAGATTGCATTTGGTTGTATAGTTATTTTCACAATATTGATTCTTCCTACCCAGGAATATGGAATATCTCTCCATATGTTTATGTCATCTTTTATTTCTTTCATCAGTGTCTTAAAATTTTCTGTGTACAGTTCTTTTGTCTCCTTAGGTAAGTTTATTCCTAGATATTTAATTATTTTTGTTGCAATGATGAATGGGATAGATTCCTTAATTATTTTTTCTGACTTTTCATTGTCATTATATAGAAATGCAAGTGATTTCTGTGTATTGATTTTGTATCCTGCAACTTTGCTGAATTTACTGATTAGCTCTAGTAATTTTCTGATACTATCTTTAGGATTTTCTATGTACAATATCATGTCAACTGCAAACAGCGAGAGCTTTACTTCTTTTCCAATCTGGATTCCTTTTATTTCTTTTCCTTCTCTGATTGCTTTAGCTAGAACTTCCAGAACAATGTTGAATAATAGTGGGGAAAGTCGGCACACTTGATTTGTTCCTGACCTTAGGGGGAATGCTTTCAGTTTTTCATCAATGAGAATAATGTTTTCTGTAGGCTTATCATATATGGCCTTTACTATACTGATCCAGGTTTCTTCTACACCCATTTTTGGAAGAGTTTTAATCATAAATGGATGATGAATTTTTCTCAAAGGCTTTTTCTGCATCTATTGAGATTATCATATGCTTTCTATCTTTCAATTTAATATAGTGTATCACATTGATTTTTTTGCATATATAGAATCCTTGCTCCCCTAAAGTCAGTAACAAGACAAGGGTCCACTCTCACCACTACTATTCAACATAGTTTTGGAAGTTTTGGCCACAGCAATCAGAGCAGAAAAAGAAATAAAAGGAATCCAGATTGGAAAAGAAGTAAAACTCTCACTGTTTGAAGATGACATGATCCTCTACATAGAAAACCCTAAAGACTCCACCAGAAAATTACTAGAGCTAATCCATTAATATAGTGAATTTGCAGGATATAAAATTAATACACAGAAATTCCTTGCATTCCTATACATTAACAATAAGAAAACAGAAAGAGAAATTAAGGAAACAATTCCATTCACCATTACAACAAAAAGAATAAAATACTTAGGAATATATCTACCTAAAGAAACAAAAGACATATATATATATTATATATATATGTAAATATGTAATATATATATGTAAACTATAAAACATTGATGAAAGAAATCAAACAGGACACAAATAGATGGAGAAATATACCATGTTCATGGATTGGAAGAATCAATATAATGAAAATGAGTGTAATCAAAGCAATCTATATATTCAATGCAATCCCTATCAAGTTACCAACGGTATTTTTCACAGAACTAGAAAAAATAATTTGTATGGAAATACAAAAAATCCTGAATAGCCAAAGCAATCTTGAGAAAAAAGAATGGAACTGGAGGAATCAATCTGCCTGACCTCAGGCTCTACTACAAAGCTACAGTCATCAAGACAGTATGGTACTGGCACAAAGACAGAAATATAGATCAATGGAACAAAATAGAAAGCCCAGAGATAAATCCAAGCACCTATAGACACCTTATCTTTGACAAAGGAGGCAAGAATATACAATGGATTAAAGACAATCTCTTTAACAAGTGGTGCTGGGAAAACTGGTCAACCACTTATAAAAGAATGAAACTAGAACACTTGAAAACAAAACTAACAAATACATTGAGAGGAAAGGAAAGAAGGAAAAAAATAAAGAATAGATATGAAAAGTTAAATAGAGGTAGATGAAGAAGATTTATATACATTAAAGATTAACTGCAAGGGGAAAAGAACAGTAGGAAAGGCAGACAAAGTAATACATGTAGAAAAATATAACAGGCTTAAAAATTAAAAATTGAGTTTATAAAAAAGATAAAATAAAAAAGGAAGAATAAAGAAAAAAGGGGAAAAAAAGGAAAACTCCACACAACTGCAAAAGCCCAATGTAGAGGCAGATGTTTATAACAACAATAAAAAGTGTGACTGAGTATACACATATACATATACACACATAAGCAAAATCAAAACAGTCCAACAAAAATAAAAAGTATAATAGATTGACCCAGTGAACAAAGGAAACCAAAAATTATATCTATCAGAACAAAACTAAATCACAAACTGGAAAGCAATACTAAAGCAAGGTGCCAATTGGGGAATGAAGCAGTGAAAATAAAGCTAATAAATATGTTGAGAGGAAAGGAAAGAATGAAAAGAAAGAAAGAATAGATATGCAAAGTTAAATAGAGGTAGATAAAGAAGATTTACATACATTAAAGGTTAACTGCAAAGGGAAAAGTACAGTAGGAAAAGCAAACAAAGGAATAAATGTAGAAAAATTAATAATAAATTCAAAAATTAAAATTAAAGAAGAGAAAAGAAAAAAAAAAAAAGAACACTCCACACAATTGCAAAAACTGAACATAGAAGCAGAGGTTTATAACACCAATAGAAAATGTGACTGAGGGAAAACAAAAAGCTCAAAAGCTTAATTAGATTTCATAGCGTCAATTAAAATCTACAGTTTTTAGGAGGGAAATAAGAAAAAAAAAATCCAAAAGAATCTACAAAACAAGTCAAAACATAAGAATAATAAATGTTTTTCTTGAGTCACTGATGTCAGAGTCCTATCCCTCGCTGGGAGTCACAGTCCACCTCACCTCCCTAGGATGCCTTCCAGTACTGTGCTGATCTCTGGAAGTAGGGGCAGCTCAGATTCTAATCTGGTCCCACTCAACTGAGTTATCTCCAGTGTCCACAGCTATCAGAACTAGTGCACTTTCTTTTGTGGGAGCTCTCAATGTCCTTTTAGATATACCATAGATAGAGTCTGCCTAGTTGATCATGTGGATTTAATCTGCACCTTGTACAGCTGGTGGAAATTTTAGGTTTTCTTCTTTAGCCACACTGCCCCTGGGTTTCAATTGTGGTTTTATTTTCACCTCTGCATGTGGATCATCCACTGGGCTTTCCTTCTGAGGTTATCTGGTGGAGTTGGGTTTGCCTCTGTGAAGGCCAGGTCTGGAGGTGGTGCAGCTGCTTGGGTCGCAGAAGTTCTGTCAACACCAGATACTCAGGCGGGTTGGCGGCTAGGGCAGCAGGAAATATAGTGCTCTAGAAGGGTATGGCGACCAGTATTGGCCAATACACTCCAGTATTCTTGACTGGAGAACCCTCTTCCTATCAGAGAAGCCTGGCAAGCCATAGTCTACAGGGTCACAGAGTTGGATAGGACTGAAGCGACCCTGAATATATAGATGCAAGACCTTTTTTTTTTTTCCTATGGCAGCTCTGCCCCAGTGAGAGTTGAACGTGAAGGTGCACAGCTGGTTGGTTTGCAGGGACTCTGGCAGCATCAAGTGTGCAGAAACACAGACTGCCTCCACCACAGTTATGGCCCTATCAGTCTTTTTTCGAGCCTTTTGTAGCTGGTGATCAGAAGGCTTCTTTGGCCAGTCTTTCTCCTAGTTCTGCCTGTTCAGACACTTAGAGGACTTCTTTTCCTGGGGTCCTTCTCTGTTATTTGGTGCATCAGACACATAGAGGGGCCCCGCTGGGTGGGGTCTTACTCTGTAGATTGGTGCATCAGGCGTTAAAGGGGCAACCTGGGTGGGGTACTACTCTGTAGTTCGGTGCATCAGGTGCTTGATGGACCAAGCTTTCTATTGTTTAGGTGCCGCTGCTAGCATGTGGGAAAAGAGAGGCTATGGTGATGGCTCCACGCCTTATGCATGACTCAGCAGTATCCCCTTGCTTCCATGACTGCCTGGCTTTCCTCCAAAGGCCTTTCCCACCACAGTCTCCTTCCTCACATCTCCTTTATCCGTCTCTCTGCAGTTAACAGCAGCCCTCACCCTGGGATCACTCCACAATCCCCAAACTCTAGCTTCCAGCCACTGTGCCTTCCAGGGAACCCATGTCCCTGTCTGGGGTATATATGGCTGTGGCAAGGACTGTCTGATTCTCATTCCATTTAGGCTGCCCCAGATCAGCTGTTTCACTCTCAACCTAAAATGTTTCTCCTCTGACTCAGACAACTGGCCTGACGTTAGGATCAGACCCTCCTTGCAGTTCTGCCACCCATCAAGGGTAGGTCCAGTCCTAACAACGTTCCTGTTTTTCCCCCTAGTTCCCTCATCCTACCGAGTTTTGCATGGTTCTATATATTCTTTTCTGGTGGTCAGGTACTCCTGCCCCCTCTCAGCTGGTGTTCTGCATGCACTTCAGTGTCTGAAGGTGTATTCCTGATGCATCCATGGAGAGAGATGTACTCCACGTCCACCTACTCCTCCACCAGTTTGTTCTCCATCCTTTCCTAGAGGTTTTATATTAACCTGTTTCACTTTTCATGCTACAACATCAGGTTGCTTTATCCTATGCCAGGTATATTACACACATCTGTCGTTTCATGCTCAGGGTGACCTTTATGGAGTCCAAGCTGATTCTGCTCACTGCACAATAAGTCAATGAAGCCAAGACTAGGTGTTGGGATGAGGAAGGGATTTTTTTGGGGAGTCTGCTGATGAAGCATATGGCAGGCTAGCTCCTCAAAATAACCTTGTTGGGGTTTGGTTGCCAGGTTCTTTGCTCCACTTATATTGATTAAGTAAATGAAGTCACAATAATATTTCTAAGGGTCTATTTAAACAAGTTCCTAGTACAATGGATGAAAATTCTTTATCTCTGGTGGCACCTCAAATATATTTTAGCAACATAGTTTTTAAAATGTGCTTAAGCTTTATTGATATAATGAATCTCTTATATCAGCCTTATAATTTATGATACCCCCATACACAACAGATGATCATTATATCTACTACTGTGGGCAGGAATCCCTCAGAAGAAATGGAGTAGCCATCATGGTCAACAAAAGAGTCTGAAATGCAGTACTTGGGTGCAATCTCAAAAATGACAGAATGATCTCTGTTCGTTTCCAAGGCAAACCATTCAATATCACAGTAATCCAAGTCTATGTCCCAACCAATAACGCTGAAGAAGCTGAAGTTGAATGGTTTTATGAAGACCTACAAGACCTTGTAGAACTAACACCCCCAAAAGATATCCTTTTCATTATAGGGGACTGGAATGCAAAAGTAGAAAGTCAAGAAACACCTGGAGTAACAGGAAAATTTGGCCTTGGAATGCGGAATGAAGCAGGGCAAAGACTAATAGAGTTTTGCCAAGAGAACGCACTGGTCATAGCAAACATCCTCTTCCAATAACACAAGAGAAGACTCTACACATGAACATCATCAGATGGTCAACACTGAAATAAGATTGATTATATTCTCTACAGCCAAAGATAGAGAAGCTCTATACAGTCAACAAAAACAAGACCAGGGGCTGACTGTGGCTCAGATCATGAACTCCTTATTACAAAATTGAGACTGAAATTGAAGAAAGCAGGGAAAACCGCTAGACCATTCAGGTATGACCTAAATCAAATCCCTTATGATTATAGGGTGGAAGTCAGAAATACATTTAAGGGCCTAGATCTATAGATAGAGTGCCTGATGAACTATGGAATGAGGTTCATGACATTGTACAGGAGACAGGGATCAAGAGCATCCCCATGGAAAAGAAAAGCACAAAAGCAAAATGGCTGTCTGGGGAGGCCTTACAAGTAGCTGTGAAAAGAAGAGAGGCAAAAAGCAAAGGTGAAAAGGAAAGATATAAGAATCTGAATGCAGAGTACCAGAGAATAGTAAGTAGAGATAAGAAAGCCTTCTTCAGTGATCAATGCAAAGAAATAGAGGAAAAGAACAGAATGGGAAAGACTAGAGATCTCTTCAAGAAAATTAGAGATATCAAGGGAACATTTTGTGCAAAGATGGGCTTGATAAAGGACAGAAATGGTATGGACCTAACAGAAGCAGAAGATATTAAGAAGAGGTTGCAAGAATACACAGAAAAACTGTACAAAAAAGATCTTCACGACCCAGATAATCATGGTGTGATCACTCATCTAGAGCCAGACATTCTGGAATGTGAAGTCAAGTGGGCCTTAGAAAGCATCACTACGAACAAAGTTAGTGGAAGTGATGGAATTCCAGTTGAGCTGTTTCAAATCCTGAAAGATGATGCTGTGAAAGTGCTGCACTCAATATGCCAGCAAATTTGGAAAACTCAGTAGTGGCCACAGGACTGGAAAAGGTCAGTGTTCATTCCAATCCCAAAGAAAGGCAGTGCAAAAGAAAGCTCAAACTACCGCACAATTGTACTCATCTCACACACTAGTAAAATAATGTTCAAAATTCTCCAAGCCAGGCTTCAGCAATATGTGAACTGTGAACTTCCTGATGTTCAAGCTGGTTTTAGAAAAGGCAGAGGAATCAGAGATCAAATTGCCAACATCCGCTGGATCATGGAAAAAGCAAGAGAGTTCCAGAAAAACATCTATTTCCGCTTTTTTGACTATGCCAAAGCCTTTGCCAGTCTGGATCACAATAAACTGTGGAAAATTCTGAAAGAGATGGGAATACCAGACCACCTAACCTGCCTTTTGAGAAATCTGTATGCAGGTCAGGAAGCAACAGTTAGAACTGGACATGGAACAAGAGACTGGTTCCAAATAGGAAAAGGAGTACATCAAGGCTGTATATTGTCACCCTGCTCATTTAACTTATATGCAGAGTACATCACGAGAAATGCTGGGTTGGAAGAAACACAAGCTGGAATCAAGATTGCCAGGAGAAATATCAATAACCTCAGATATGCAGATGGCACCACCATTATGGCAGAAAGTGAAGAGGAGCTAAAAAAGCCTCTTGATGAAAGTGAAAGAGGAGAGCGAAAAAGTTGGCTCAACATTCAGAAAATGAAGATCATGGCATCCTGTCCCATCACTTCATGGGAAATAGATGGGGAAACAGTAGAAACAGTGTCAGACTTTATTTTTTGGGCTCCCAAATCACTGCAGATAGTGATTGCAGCCATGAAATTAAAAGATGCTTACTCCTTGGAAGAAAAGTTATGAGCAACCTAGATAACATATTCAAAAGCAGAGACATTACTTTGCCAACTAAGGTCTGTCTAGTCAAGGCTATGGTTTTTCCAGTGGTCATGTATGGATGTGAGAGTTGGACTGGGAAGAAAGCTGAGTGCCAAAGAATTGATGCTTTTGAACTGTGGTGTTGGAGAAGACTCTTGAGAGTCCCTTGGACTGCAAGGAGATCCAACCAGTGCATTCTGAAGGAGATCAACCCTGGGATTTCTTTGGAAGGAATGATGCTAAAGCTGAAACGCCAGTACTTTGGCCACCTCATGCAAAGAGTTGACACATTGGAAAAGACTCTGATGCTGGGAGGGATTGTGGGCAGGAGAAGAAGGGGACGACCGAGGATGAGATGGCTGGATGGCATCACTGACTCGATGGACGCGAGTCTGGGTGAACTCCGGGAGTTGGTGATGGACAGGGAGGCCTTGCGTGCTGCAATTCATGGGGTTGCAAAGAGTCGGACAAGACTGAGCGACTGAACTGAACTGAACTGATATATATATAGGCATGTATACACGTGATTGTATATACATGGTCATTCCATTTCTGTTATTACATAGCTGTGCATTCTTGAGTAACCTCTGTGGCACTTGCTACCATGTTTCCTAAGTAAGTATAATAATCACTATCTAGCTTTTTTGTTTCTGTAATAATTAAAGTACACAAGTACACCTTGAGGGTAGTCTGGCTTATTATTATAATTTTGGCTATCATGCTGATTATTAATATGATGATAATGACAGTATACAGAACACTGAACTTGGTTTAATTCTTCTCTTGGTTCTTCAATTATGGAACAAGACATTTAAATATGTGTTTTTCTTTTCTCATCTGCAAAGTGAAACAAACTATAAGGGTGTACAACACACTCCAGTAGAGTTTTCTCTACGTGATGGGTAATGGTTTATCACTGAACTGCTTTGTGCAAGGCACTAGACACAGGAGAAATAAAATTTTCTATTTAGTTTTAATTAATTTAAATTTTAAAAATCTCATGTGTCTAGTAGCTATTGTATTATATAGTGAAGACCTGTAACATTCTAAGATTCTGAACTTACCTATATTCATCAACAAAACAACAATATAAATGCAAGAATTTATTTGTAGGCCCAGGGTATTTATTTATTCCCCAAAGTGGTCAACTTTCAGGCAACATCTGAGGTGCTGAGTATTATTGGGCCAAGATCACTTACTTCTCTTTGCTTACAGACATATACTTTATTTTTCCCTTTGCATATTTCAATGATGAGTAGCCACTTTCCTAATAAAATCTGTGTTTGTGGTTTTAATTTATGTATTTAAGATTTCTTAATATCTGGTGATCATACTTAAATTTCTCATCCATGCCCAGAGAAAGAGTTAACATACATTAATAGTGAAAAAAAAAAAAAGAAACAACCAAAAAACAAAAACTAGAATAGTTGTTTTTCCATTGTGGATGTACATTAAAATCATCAGGGGGAGGGGCTTTAAAAATTCTGTTCCCAACACTTTTGATGTAGTTGGTGTGGACTGAGGCTATTTATTGGTGTATCCCCAGGTGCTTTAAATAGGCTGTCAAGGTGGGAGCCATTGGCTAAAACTTTGGGAAAGAAAATTATGTCATTAATTCTCCCAGAATTCAGGGAACTAGGGCTGTGTGTTGTTATTCTCATTGGAGAGTCATGTTTATCTAACTCAGTATGCTTAGAATTCCCTTGAGAGCTCAGAATGCTCTTCATTTTGACAGGCAGAGCAGTAATTCTGATACAGGACATGGATTGCATGTGGAGAAGCAGAGCTTAGAAAACACACAGAGCTTATGGCAACTCCTTAAGTTTGGGATAAGATATAAAACAAAAGGAAAAATCATGAATGTGAAGTATTTCACATGTTTTAGATTGGGAATTCTTCATACCTGTTAGATTCCAGTAAGGAGGTTGGCACTGAATACAGCAATGGATGAGATGATGGTGACAATGCAGACAGTGGTAGCACTAAAATGACCTGTCTGGGGAACAAGGGACCTCATCTATTTGCCTCTTCAGTGATGACAGTGGGGAGCTCCTCCCTTCTTCAAGGTGTGACTGTGGAAGTTTAGGTGGGCAGAGAAGAGTCTCCCATGAGGATCATGACCATGAAACTTTTGGGTGCTTGTTGTCTCCTAAAAGTCTACTAGGTCACCTACTAGGGACCACTTATCACCATGGTCAATTTAAAATAGCCTAGTTCTGGCCCATAGACCTAGAAACCTTATTTTATCTGAGAGTATATACAGTTATTGAGTGTTTCATTTTTATTAACCAAAGTAACTCAAATGTAAACAAATAAAAATACCAATTTATCAACTTACAATGAAAATGTATTGCTGCACAAAGGATAATATTTATGTCCCATTAATGTACTTTATTCTTATAGGCTCATGTCCCTGAGAAACAAAAGCATAATCTAAGCTTGTTTACAAGCCATAAAATAAGGATAGAGTGTTCAGATTAATTGACCTGTCCTGCCTTCATGCTGAAAAATGATGGAATCTCCTACGTCACAGCAGAGGTGGTTTTATATAGGGCAAGAACACTTGCTGTCCCAGAGCTGGGCTTCCTCTCCCATGGGGCATGTTAGGATGGACACTGCCAATATTTTATTCTATGACTTTCTTTCCACTACGTTCCTGAGACTAAATAGCCCACTCTTTTAAAGGTACAGTCCTTTTCTAACGATGATAATGCATTGAAATGAGTTCTAGTTTTCTATTAGCACTGGCTCACTGAAGTTGCAAAGACACTCAGATTTCCACAGGTGATGAGGTAACTAGGTTTATTTTGAGATTACAAGTAAAGAAAACTTTGGTGGCTGGTATCAATCAACTTGAATATATATCATGACCAAGAATAACACTAGTGACCTAGCATTAACACTTCTGTTGTCTCTGAGTGTCCTCACATCAGCATCCAGAGAGAGCACATAATCTAATCGACATAATCTAATCTCTTTCTTAAGTCAACCTAAATAAACCTAGAAGGTAATAATCAAACAAACAGTGTTTATTTGGGAGCAGAGAACTGCCATTTGGTCACTAAGAGAGAGCTGGCAGCCCAAACAGTGTCCTATTATTATTTTTTTTTAATTAATTAATTTATTTATTTTTAATTTTTACTTTACAATTCTGTATTGGTTTTGGCATAGATTGACATGAATCCACCACAGGTGTACATGCGTTCCCAAACAGTGTCCTATTAGAAAGTAAAAGTCAGGGGCTTTTAGAGGCAAAGGAGAGAGGTTTACATTACAAAGAATTTTAATTGAACATGGAGGCAGAAGCCAGTATTGGCTGAAGGACTGATCACTAAGGCCATAACCAGAGAGAGGGAAAAGGCAGTGATGGTGACAGGCTGTAGGTTTTCTAGGATAGTCCTTGGAATATCAATGACTTGTCCCAGTTCAAACGTTCATAGTTCCACCTGGTGAGGACATGGTTAATGCCCACCTTCTTAATCGCCTTCTGGCTCGACTTGAGAGCCCCTGGCACAAGTGACTCTTTTTTTTTTTTAAATTTCACATTTCCCACTTGCTCGGAGAAGACAGCCATACTGGGTAGAATACCCACATGGTCTCTCTCCATAAGCCATTTGCTTTCTTACCTTCATTGTGTGATGACTGCCTTGCTAAGAATGCTGATCTGTGGTCTCAATACAGAAGACATGGGTAACTTGTGAACAAATTCCTGCTTTGGGAAACCTCCCTCACCGGAAGGCTACAGACTTGCTGGCTACCCAGGTCTTCATGCTACATGCCAGTCTTGCAGGACCAAAAGTCAGTGCATTTTTCTGAATGCTTCATAATTCTTAACTATCGATGTTCAAGTTTAAGCCTTGGAGTAATCATTTCTTTTATTTATGAATTACTAGGGGAATGTCCTCTTAATAACTACTATCAGTTCAGTGGCTCAGTCGTGTCCGACTCTTTGCAACTGTATGGACTGCAGTATGCCAGGCTTCCCTGTCCATCACCAACTCCCAGAGCTTACTCAAACTCATGTCCATTGAGTTGGTGATGCCATCCAACCAACTCATCCTCTGTTGTCCCCTTCTCCTTCCGCCTTCAGTTAGTATCAGCATGAGGGTCTTTTCAAATGAGTCAGTTCTTTGCCTTAGGTGGCCAAAGTATTGGAGTTTCAGCTTCAGCATCAGTCCTTCTAATAGTTACTATTCCAGTCCTTCCAATAGTTACTATAACATAGATTACATTGGATCAACTTATTTTAAACAGAGTTAATTGCCCTAGCCAGAAAGTTCAGATATGAATTCTAGTCAAAGTAACTAGGAAAATTTAAAAAAGAAAAAAAAAGACTATGCAGTAACATTTATTCAAAAGCTGACTGCATTGGAGAAGGAAATGGCAAGCCACTCGTGTTCCTGCCTGGAGAATCCCAGGGACGGGGGAGCCTGGTGAGAGGCCGTCTATGGGGTCACACAGAGTCAGACATGACTGAAGAGACTTAGCAGCAGCAGCAGCAGCAGCAGCAGCAACAAGTTCCCCAGGTGGTGCTAGTAGTAAAGGACTTGACTGCCGATGTAAGAAATGCAAGAGATGCAGGCTCAACCCGTGAGTCAGGAAGATCCCCTGGAGGAGGGTACAGTGACCCATTCCAGTATTCTTGCCTGGAGAATCCCATGGACAGAGGAGCCTGGAGGGCTACGGTCCGTAGTGTCTCAAACAGTTGGACATAACTGAAGTGATTTAACATGCACAATACAAAGGAAAAATTTTATAATCATCTTTAACATTATGGTTACTATTTAGATGTGTTTTCATAACAGATAATATAAATTCAGGTTTTCATATTATAGCATAAAATACAGTTGCCATTTACAAAATAAGAAAATGTGCAATTTTTTCATTAAAAGAAATGAATGAATCTCGATTATTAAGTAAAATATACTTTCTGTTCTTTATTAAGCTATATGTATTTTAGAGAAACCAGGATTGCATGAACATAAAATTGGTATATATTGTATCTTTCATAAACATTAAATGTCAAATCCAAACTCAAATGCTGCATGTAGTAAATTCTTTGTAAATGTGTCAATCTAACTTTAAAGGAGATAAATATCAATGTCTTCTTTAATTGCCATTATAATTTTTTCAAATCATGTATTAATATATTTCCTTAACATTTAATTATTTCCAGTGTATCTTATAGAGCATACGTCATGTTGGACATAAAAATATATTATGATATATTAATATCAGATATTTATGATTTTGACATTTGTCACCATTGTAAAATAAGTCTAGTGATTTACTTCAGTATTATATGTTTCTGGGAGTAAGTAGAAATAATAAGCAAATTCTGAGTCAGACTTAACTGGGTTTGTACTATCAGCACTATCTTTCATGTGTTTTACACATAAATGCTTTGTCTTGCTCCATTATGCAAGTATAAATGTCAGTTTAAGTAAAGACTCAATGTGAATCTAAATCTGCCTTCTTTCCACATTTTTGAGGATATGCTGACATTGAAATAAACAATTAAAAACATAGAAACTTTGGAGACATTTTTCCTCTTTCTGGAAAACAAAAAATTAAACAACTTCTGTCAATTTGTCAAAGTAAACAAATCTGCTTACTTATAATTTCTTTCTTTGCCAAGAAAACGTAAAAATGAACAAGTCATATAGCTTTTAAAATACCTTTTAGTGCTGGTAATTGTTTACAAATTCTTTGCTACATAAAGCAATAAATGTGCAACTGGCTTGATGATGCTTGTCCTTCTCCACTGTATCTGTAAAACAAAGTCCCTAAGGTCGGAGAAAACCTGAGCCACATACTTTATAACTTGCATTTTGTAGATGAGAAAAATGAGACTTAGAAAGTCTTAAGCTCCTTTATCACAGTTCTGTAGGTTATAGGTGGATGAGCTGGGAAAACTCACACTCCTGCTAACCAAGTGTTCTTTCCCTTATCCCAAAGCAGTCATACTGTTGAATTCCAAATACTATTTTTGTTAAGGATTTCCATAAGGGACTATTTTCCATCTTAAGGTTATTTCTATATCTAAGGGAAGGGAAAATTTTACATTTGATGGCTCCAAAAGATATCAGCTTTTCAAAAACCCAGCAGAGAAGATGTAGACAGGAAGGTAAACCTATGTTTTAAGATTCTAGTCTCTTTCAGGAATAGGTGGAGAATTTGAAATGGAAAACTTGTCCTAGACACCTTTCCAAGGTGAAAAGGTAATTGACGTTTACTTAGTCCTTCCTTTAAAATGTCTTTGTGGCTGGAAATTTAGTTAGATTATTTTAAAAATTATTTAATTTCCTTGGCTCATCTTTAATATGAAGAAATTCTAAAATCTTACCCACATGATTTCAGTATATCTACACAAATATCTCAAAGCTTTCCCTTGAAAGGGATAAAATTTTTAATCTCCAAAACATCAAAAGCATTTGTTTTGATCCTTCACCTAGTTAAAGCTCTCATATTGGAAGTTATGTATTTATGATACAGATTCTTCAATCTATTGAAGTTTTATCTTATGAAATACAGCTTTTATTTCTGGATGTTCTCTATGTGTTGAAGTCTATTTTACAGGACATTAAAGCAGCCACTATCACCGTTTTAATGTTTCCTGTTTGCAAGGAATATCTATTTTTCATTTGATTACTTTTAACCCACTTGTTTTAAAAGTAGGTTTTGTAGGCAACATAGAATTAATTTTCATTTCTTCATTCTAAATCCATGTTGATAATCTATGGCTAACTTTGAGTCTGAGTCCTTAGTCAATGAACACTTAATTATTATTTCGTTGTATTTAGGTCTATAGTTTTACTATTGTTGCTGTTGTCATTATTACTTTGCTGTTTTACATTTTTTTCTGCCTTGTTTATAATTATTAAATCATACTCATTTATTATTCTTCACCAATCTCATTATACAGATTTTTTTTAGTGGTAGTTCTAGGAATTACAATATTTATACTTTAAATCTCACAGTATATACAGAGTTGATTGTACCACTTCACATTGAATGTAGAAATCTTGCTACTGTCTAGGTCTATTTACCCCACCTCCCAACCTCTTCATAATAGATGTCATAGTAGAGCTACACAGGTGCTATCTATTATAAAACATATTATAATGCTTTTAAACTGTTATATATGCTTAATAAATTAAAAAGAGAAACAGTCTTTAAAATTTTCTCTTTTGTATATAATTTTCAGTGTTCTTCAGATTTTCTTGAAGATTTCATTCTCAATCATGTATTATATTCTTTTAGTCTACTTAGCCTTTCTTGTAGTACAGGTCTACTGGTGATAAATTTAGTACACTTTAATCTGAAAAAAATCCTATTTTTATTTTTTATATTTATTTATTTTTTTAATTGAAGCATAATTGCTTTACAGAATTTTACTGTTTTCTGTCAACCCTCAACATGAATCAGCCATAGGTGTACACATGTACCCTCCCTCTTGAACTGCCCTCCCATTTCCCTCCCCATCCCACTCCTCTAGGTTGATACAGAGCCCCTGTTTGAGTTCCCTTAGACATACAGCAAATTCCCATTGGCTATTTATTTTACATATGGTAATGTAAGTTTCCACGTTACTCTCTTGATACATCTCATCCTCTCCTCCCCTCTCCCCATGTCCATAAATCTAGTCTCTATGTCTGTTTCTCCATTGCTGCCCTGCAAATAAATTCTTCTGTACCATCTTTCTTGATTCTGTATATATGTGTTTGTAAACGATAATTATCTTTCTCTTTCTGACTTACTTTACTCTGTATAATAGGCTCTAGGTTCATCCACCTAGTCAGAACTGACCCAAATGTGTTCCTTTTTAATGGCTGAATAATATTCCATTGTGTACATGTAACAACTTCTTTATCCATTCATCTGTCAGTGGAGATCTAGGTTGCTTCCATGTTCTAGCTATTGTAAATAGTGCTGCAATGAACATTGGAATACATGTGTCTCTTTTAGTTCTGGCTTCCTCAAAGTATATGCCTAGGAGTGGGATTGCTGGATCATATGGTGGTTTAATTCCTAGTTTTTTAAGGAACCTCCATACAGTTTTCCATAGTGGCTGTATCAGTTTACATTCCCACCAACAGTGCAAGAGTGTTCCCTTTTCTCCACACCCTCTCTAGCATTTATTGTTTTTAAACTTTTTGATGATGACCATTCTGCCCAGTGTGAGGAGATATCTCATTGTAGTTTTGATTTGCATGTCTCTAATAAGGAGCGATGTTGAGCATCTTTTCATGTTTGTTAGCCATTTGTATGTCTTATTTGGAGAAATGTCTGTTTAGGTCTTTTCCCCACTTTTTGATTGAGTTGTTTGTTTTTCTGGCATTGAGTTGTATGAGCTGCTTGTATACTTTGGAAATTAATCCTTTGTCAGTTGTTTCATTTGCTATTATTTTCTATCATTCTGAGCACTATCTTTCACCTTGCTTACAGTTTCCTTTGCATGCAAAAGCTCTTAAGTTTAACCAGGTCCCACTTGTTTACTTTTGTTTTTATTTCTATTACTCTAGGAGGTGGGTCAGAAAGAATCTTGCTTTGATTTATGTCATCGAGTGTTCAGCCTATGTTCTCTAAGAGTTTTTTCTGGTCTTACATTTAGGTCTTTAATCCATTTTGAGTTTATCTTTGTGTATGATGTTAGAAAGTGTTCTAATTTCATTTTTTTACTTGTACATGTCCAGTTTTCCAGCAACACATATTGAAAAGTTTGTCTTTGCCCAATTTTATATTCTCACCTCCTTTGTCAAAAATAAGGTACTCATAGGTGCATGGGTTTATTTCTGGGCTTTCAATCTTGTTCAATTGTCTATATTTCTGTTTTTGTGCCAGTACCATACTCTCTTGATGACTGTAGCTTTGTAGTATAATCTGAAGTCAGGAAGGTTGATTCCTCCAGCTCCATTCTTCTTTCTCAAGACTGCTTTGGCAGTCTTTTGTGTTTCCATATGAATTGTGAAATTTTTGTTCTAGTTCTGTGAAAAAAATGCCATTGGAAATTTGACAGGGATCACATTGAATCTGTAGATTGCATTTGGTAGGGTAGTCATTTTCACAATATTGATTCTTCCTCCTCAGGAACATCTCTCCATCTGTTTATGTCATCTTTGATTTCTTTCATCAATGTCATAATTTTTTGTATACGGTTCTTTTGTCTCCTTAGGTAAGTTTATTCCTAGATATTTGATTCTTTTTGTTGCAATGGTGAATGTGATGAATTCCGTAATTTCTCATTCTGATTTTTCATTGTTATTATATAGGTGATTTCTGTGTATTGATTTTGTATCCTGTGACTTTACTAAATTCACTGATTAGCTCTAGTAATTTTCTGATAGTATCTTTAGTGTTTTTTATGTTTAGCAACATGCTATTTCCAATCAGTGAGAGCTTTACTTCTTTTTTGATCTGGATTCCTTTTATTTTTTATTTTTTTCTTCTCTGATTGTTGTAGCTAGGATTTCCAAAACTATGTTGAATAATCGTGGTGAAACTGGGCACCCTTATCTTGTTCTTGATCTCAGGGGAAATTCTTTCAGATTTTCACCATTGAGAATAATATTTGCTGTAGGCTTATCATATATGGCCTTTACTATATTGAGGTAGGTTCCTTCTGTGTTAATTTTTGAAGAGTTTTAATCATAAATTGGTGCTGAATTTTGTCAAAGGCTTTTTTTTTGCATCTATTGAGGTTATCATATGGTTTTTATTCTTCAATTTGTTAATACGGTGTTCACATTTATTGATTTGCTTATATTGAATAATTCTTGTATCCCTGGAATAAACCCAACCTGATCATGGTGTATGAGCTTTTTAATGTGTTGCTGAATTATCTTTGCTAAAATTTTGTTGAGGATTTTTTTCCATCTGTGTTCATCAGTGCTATTGGCTTGTAGTTTGTGTGTGTGTGTGTGCGTGTGCTGTCTTTGTCTGGTTTTGGTATCAGGTTGATGGTGGCCTCATAAAATGAGTTTGGAAGAGTTTCTTCCTGTGTAAATTTTTAAAGAGTTTTGGAAGGATAGGCATTAACTCTTCTCTAAATGTTTGATAGAGTTTTCCTGTAACAATCTGGTCCCGGGCTTTTTTTTGGGGGGGGGGGGGGGGGGGAGGTTTTTAATCATAGCTTTGATTTCAGTGCTTATAATTGGGTTGTTCATAATTTCTATTTCTTCAGAAGATTGAAATTTTCTAAGAATCTGCCCATTTCTTCCAGGTTATCCATTTTATTGCCATATAGTTGTTAATAACAATCTCTTATAATCCTTTGTGTGTTGCCCTGATAGCTCAGTAGGTGCAGAATCTGCCTGCAATGCAGAAGATCCTGGTTTGATTCTTGGGCCAGGAAGATCCACTGGAAAAGGGATAGGCTGCCCACACCAGTACTTTTAGGCTTCCATTGTGGCTCAGCTGGTAAAGAATCTGCTTCCAATTGAGGAGACTTGCATTAAATCCCTGGGTTGGGAAGATCCTCACGAGAAGGGAAAGGCTTCTCACTCCAGTATTTTGGCTTGGAGAAGCCCATGGACTGTATAGTCCATGGGGTTGCAAAGAGTCAGTCATGACTGAGTGACTTTCATTTTCATTTTCTTTCATAATCCTTTGTATTTCTGCATTGTCTATTGTAGCCTCTCCTTTTTCACTTCTAATTTTGTTCATTTGATTATTCTTTCTTTTTTCCTGATGACTCTGGCTCAAGGTTTGTTAATTTTTATCTTCTCAAAGAATTAGCTTTTGGTTTTATTAATTGTCACTAATGTTTATTTCATTTTTTCCCATTTATTTCTGCTCTGAACTTTATGACTTCTTTCCTTCTACTAATAATGTTTTGTTTTTTTTTTTTTTTTTGGTTGTTGTTCTTTTCCAGTTATTTTAGGTGTAAAGTAAGGTTGTTTATTCGATGCTTTTCTTGCTTCTTGAGGTAGGATTGTATTGCTATAAACTTCCCTCTTAGAACTGCTTTTGTTGCATTCTATAGGTTTTGAGTTGTCGTGTTTCCATCGTCATTTGTTTCTAGGAATTTTTTTATTTCCCTTTTGATTTCTTCAGTAACCTGTTGGTTATTTAGAAATGTATTGCTTAATCTAAATGTGTTTGTTTTTTACATTTTTTTTCTTGTGATTGATATCTAGTCTCATAGCATTGTGGTCAGAAAAGATGCTTGATAAATTTTTAATTTTCTTAAATTTACTGATGTTTGATTTGTGACACACGATGTGGTCTATCCTGGAGAATGTTCTATGTGCACTTGAGAAGAAGATGTTTTCTTCTGCATTCGGATGGAATATCCTGAAGGTATCAAGAAATATCCATCTCATCTAATGTATCATTTAAGACTTGTGTTTCCTTATTAATTTTCTGTTTTGATGATCTGTCCATTGGTGTGAGTGGGGTGTTAAAGTCTCCTACTATTATTTTGTTACTGTCTATTTCTCCTTTTATGTCTGTTAGTGTTTATCTTATGTATTGGGGTGCTCCTATGTTGGATGCATAGATATTTATAACTGTTATGTCTTCCTCTTGGACTTATCCCTAGATCATTATGTAGTGTCTTTCTTTATCTCTTGCAATCTTCTTTATTTTAAGGTCTATTTTGTCTGATATAAGGATTGCTACTCCAGCTTTCTTTTGCTTTCCGTTTGCACAGAATATATTTTTCCATCCTCTCACTTGCAGTCTATATGTGTCTTTAGGTCTGAACTGGGTTTCTTGTAGACGGCCTATATGTTTCTTGTTTTTGTATCCATTTAGTCAGTCTGTGTCTTTTGGTTGGAGCATTTAATCCATTTACATTTAAATTAATTATTGATATATATGTTCCAAATGACATTTTCTTAATTGTTTGGTGTTTGTTTTTGTAGATCTTTTTCTTCTCTTTTACTTCCTGACTATGCAAGTAAGTCCCTTTAACCTTTGTTGTAAAGCTGGTTTGGTGGTATTGATTTCTCAGAAAAGCTTTTGATTTCTCCATCGGTTTTGAATTAGATCCTTGCTTTGTCGAATAATCTTCATTGTCGATTTTCCCCTTTCAGTACTTTAAATATATCCTGCCATTCCCTTCTGGCCTGCAGAGTTTCTGCTGAAAGATCAGCTATTAAATGTATGGGTTTCCCTTCTATGTTACTTGTTGCTTCTTCCTTGTTGCTTTTAATGCTCTTTCAATGTGTTTAAGCCTTTGACTGTGTGGATCACAATAAACTGTGGAAAATTCTGAAAGAGATGGGAATACCAGACCACCTAACCTGCCTCTTGAGAAATCTGCATGCAGGTCAGGAAGCAACAGTTAGAAATGGACGTGGAACAACAGACTGGTTCCAAATAGGAAAAGGAGTACGTCAAGGCTGTATATTGTCACCCTGCTCATTTAACTTATATGCAGAGTACATCATGAGAAACACTGAATTGGAAGAAACAAAGGCTGGAATCAAGATTGCCAGGAGAAATATTAATAACCTCAGATATGCAGATGACACCACCCTTATGGCAGAAAGTGAAGAGGAGCTAAAAAGCCTCTTGATGAAAGTGAAAGAGGAGAGTGAAAAAGTTGGCTTAAAGCTCAACATTCAGAAAACGAAGATCATGGCATCCGGTCCCATCACTTCATGGGAAATAGATGGGGAAACAGTAGAAACAGTGTCAGACTTTATTTTTTTCAGGCTCCAAGATCACTGCAGATGGTGACTGCAGCCATGAAATTAAAAGACGCTTACTCCTTGGAAGAAAAGTTATGACTAACCTTGATAGTATATTCAAAAGTAGAGAGAGACATTACTTTGCCAACTAAGGTCCGTCTAGTCAAGGCTATGGTTTTTCCAGTAGTCCTGTATGGATGTGAGAGTTGGACT